>NC_133329.1:332438285-332738285 GCF_042186555.1 Aquarana catesbeiana | reverse complement strand
GTCTGCGAAACGCTTCGGCTATCCGATGTACACAAGCATCTGTTCAAGCTTTTTGTAACCAAGTATCAATTTCTGTCATTGTTGATATGATTATTCCTTGAGGGCTAGATTTGTTCCCCCCCTTTATTGTTTGTTCCACTATACATCAGGGATGTGGATGCAATAATCTGTCTCTAGAACCTGTCCAAAACTATTTACATATATTCAATAAATTTAACTATAATTAACTGAACATTTTTCCCAAGTCCAGTATTACAGCAGGATTTCAACAAAACATAAACACCTTTAGTTCCTTCTATCCCCAGGACCCAAGTGGACCCAAGGGTCTCAGAACAGAACATTTTACCCAAACACATATTCTAACTCAGAAGTCAGTTTCCCAACTTTGTAAATATATCTGACCATCAGCAACAAAGCATTTGATGAATAAACAATACATCATTAACACTTTATGGCTGAAATTCTGGGAATTCAAAAAGTAATATATCCAGAATAGTCACCCTGACTGTTATTCAAACAAACTTTCCCCTCAAATTTTAGCACTTCACAGACTCAATATATATGCAGCAATTTATTTTGGTCCTAATTACTTAATTTCCGTAACTCTTCAAACATTTATAATTTCCCTCTATTTTACCAAAATCCCATTATCAAATTTGAATTTAACCCCAAAATTTAAGAGAAATCTTTTGTAAATACAAACACACACACATATATATATATATATATATATATATATAAATAATCAGCAACATGGGCCTAGTAACCTCTACTTCCAAAACAAGAGAACACAATATCCTATGAAATATCCATCTCTTTGTGTACATTTTAAAACAAACTTTGATGCTTAACTAATCAAATAATACCTTGTGCATTCATTAACAACTTGCCGACCACCTCACGCAGATATACTGCGGCAGAATGGCACGGGCAGGCAAAATCACATACCTGGTACGTGATCTGCCTCCCGTGGGCGGGGTGTCCGATCGGACCCCCCCGGTGCCCAAGGCGGTCGGCTTCTGTCCCGGAGCGATCAGAGGTGAGGGCCCCCCTCACGATTGCTCCCAGCCAGTGAAATCCTTCCTCTGCTGCTGTATAGTAAACAGCGGCAGAGGAAGTGATGTCATCTCTCCTTGGCTCAGTATTTTCCATTCCGGCGCCGAGGAGAGAAGACATCGATGTGAGTGCACAACACACACACACAGTAGAACACGCCAGGCATACTTTTCACCCCCCATCACCCCCTAATCACCCCCTAATCACCCCCCTGTCACAGTGACACCAAGCAGTTTTTTTTTTCTGATTACTGCATTGGTGTCAGTTTGTGACAGTTATGCCCCGTACACACGGTCGGACTTTGTTCGGACATTCCGACAACAAAATCCTAGGATTTTTTCCGACGGATGTTGGCTCAAACTTGTTTTGCGTACACACAGTCGCACAAAGTTGTCGGAATTTCCATTCGCCAACAACGCAGTGATGTCAACCACGTACGACGAGACTAGAAAAGGCCAGTTCAGAACCAAACGTGGCACCCTTTGGGCTCCTTTTGCTAATCTCGTGTTAGTAAAAGTTTGGTGAGAGACGATTCGCGCTTTTTCAGACTCGTGGCTTTCAGACCGTTTTCTGCGGTTCAGTTTGTGCTTGTGGGTTTGTATCTGCTCTTTAGTGCGTGCAAGCAAGTTCCGCGTGACTTATAGTCATTGTGTTCTTGTTCGTTCGTTACTGTTTTTCAGGTCGCTCTTCACAGGCCTTGCTGTTCTTCAGTGCGTTCTGTTACTTCATTCTGAGCAGCCGACCGTTTTCTTGCCATGTTGCGTATACGTACTCCTCGTAGAGTTCGTGCTGTGCGGGGGCTTGGTGTTGGGGTCCTGACCTTGACACAAGTCCAGTCCATGAACAGGGTGGGGAGGAGTTCATGGACCAAGAATTGGTTGCTTCAGCGTGACCAGTTCTCTCATATGCCTTTGCTCCGTGAGATCCGTGAGAATAATCCTGATGATTTCAGGAACTTTCTCCAGATGACGGACCCCGTATTTCACCGTTTGTTGGCTTTGCTGACCCCCTATATCAGCAGGCAGGATACCTGCATGAGGGAAGCCATCACTCCGGAGCAGAGGCTCGTTGCTACCCTGCGGTACTTGGCGACAGGGAGAAGCCTGCAGGACCTCAAGTTCTCGACAGGCATCTCCCCCCAGGCTCTGGGTATCATTATCCAAGAGACCTGTTCTGCCATCATCCAGGTCCTGCAGAAGGAGTATATGAAGGTAAGATTTGTATCCTTTAATATCACATTTTATTGTATTTAATGTTTGCTAATATATTGTATTTCTTTCCTCATTTCCTAATTACCATGATTGTAATATGCTGTGAATGTCCCCTTTGTCCTCATGCATGCTGGATTTTTATGTAATTATTTTTTTAGTCCTTCATACATATTTGCCTTCAATAACCTCCCCAGCATGCTCTACTGGCCCTATATTCACCTGATGTAGTCACTTAACAATGTATTTTGTCAGCTCCATAGTAGTGCTTTACCCCAAACACCCCCTAAAATATTTTTAAATGTGATTTGTGCTTTAAATTCAGGCAGAGTGCCAGAGGCATTTTTTTTGTGGTGTCCCCAAATCATTTTTAGTAACCCTCCCTCCCCCCAACTGCTAAGTCAGCTGATCCCAATTCTCTATCTATCCTCAATCATCTATCTGTTGACTTTGCCAAACCCATACACACTATACCCACCTCTTTTGTGGTCAGATGTATGGATGAATTCCCCAAAGCATGTAGTGCAAGGGCCTGCCTGTATACTTTCAAATGGTACTGTTTAAAGTTTTTGTATCCTATTATTATCTTGACAGGTAATAGCAGAATGTCCAAATGTCCTCAAATGTGTACAGTGTGTATTTATATCTTAGTATTATGACACTTCTTACCTGTCCAGTGGGCTGCCAATAGTGTAACTAAGGAGGGGCTGTTCCAAGTAATACCCTGTATTTAGGCATTCATCTCTCAATGAAATGGAGAGGGTTACCTGTCCAAGATTCCCCCCCTATAATGTTAGAAATGGCCCATGAGAGGGGGGGAGGGGGAATATGATAGGTGTACCTTATACTTTGGTGTTGTTAAATTCCCCTTAATAAATGCTATCTGGAGGTTGGCCAAGAATGTTTGTGTCTAATCTACTTGCCATGTTTATGTGCAAAAATACTAATTTTTTTTGTTTTCCTCAAGTTTCCTTCCACGCCACAGGAATGGCAGACTGTGGCCTCCCACTTTGCCCAGCGGTGGGACTTTCCTAACTGCGGAGGGGCAATTGATGGAAAACATGTCCACATCATCCCACCACCCAACTCGGGGTCGTACTATTTCAACTATAAGGGGTTCAATAGTATTGTGATGTTGGGGTGGTGTTGGCTAATTACGACTTCTTGTATGTGGACGTGGGGAAGAATGGCCGGATGTCCGATGGTGGAGTCATCGCCCAGACGGAGTTCTACAGGCATCTCCAGAATGGCAGCTTGGACTTGCCACCTCCAGAGGACAATGTGGAAGGACTCCCATTCGTCTTCGTTGCGGATGAAGCATTTGCGCTGGGGGACCATCTTATGTGGCCATTCCCGATGAGGACCCTCACCCCGGAACAGAGGGTTTTTAATTACCGGCTGGCCAGAGCCGGAAGAGTGGTGGAGAACACATTTGGAATCATGGCCAGCCGGTTCCGCCTATTTCTGACACCCATCCATATGGCGGAGTATAAACTTAATCATATAATCCTGGCGTGCTGTGTTCTACATAACTTTTTACGCCAACATTCTGCCAACTATGCTGGCTCAGTTGGGCCTGAAGCTGGAATTCTACATGATACAACCCTGACGGCGCTTGAAAGTGGCTGTCCTGGCTTGCCCTCCCTGAGTGCCCGTAATGTCCGGTTAAGATACCTTGAGTTCTTTGCGGGTAGGGGGGCCATCAATATGCCAGACAATTTGTGAAGCATTTATCAAATGAAAAAAAAAAAGCTAATCTTTGGTAACATTTACTGCTTATGTTTGTTTTAGCTGACCCTGACAGCAATGTGGGGAGTCCTGAAAATGTCGTGATTGTGTAACCTTTTATACAAAGCACTGTTGGGTGTTATTTACTAAAGGCGTAGACACTTTGCACTACAAGTGCACTTGAAACTGCACTGAAACTGCACTTGTAGTGCAAAGAGGATTTGCCATTAGGAAATAACCCCCATTTTCACAGAAAACAGCAATTACATCACCACAAAAGTGTTGTAGCGTTGAGACAATAATCCACACATTCTTGATTAACAAACTTTTTAATACCTGCACAATCACATGTGCATTTAGAAAAGTTTTTTAAAACAAACCAACATGTTTGTTGTATAACAATTTTTGGGGTGGCATTATCAAAAATAGAAATGTCCATTTACGATAAAACAGGCCTGTGTAAAACCAACAAGAAAGACAAAAATCTTGAACTTACAAAGTTCACATATGGTAAAACTTGAAGGCAATATCAGACTTGAGTATTTAGGAACTGTGTTTTATATTGCGTTCAGATGGAGTGAAGTCACCCCTTGAAAAGCCAAATTTGGAAGATGCACACCAATTTACGAATGTCAACATGTGCTAGCTGCCATCACGGGGGATCAAGGGACGTGTTTTGGGGGAGCAACCCCTTCCTCACCGCTACTTTATTATTGAGGAAGGGGTTGCACCCCTAAAACGCGTCATTGATCTCCCGTGATGGCAGATAGCACATGTTGGCACACTGTGTGCATCCTCCAAATTTGGCTTTTCGAAACATCGCTAAAACATTTTTAAGATTGTAGCACACAAAAAAACAAAGTGATTTTGTGGGGTTTTAAATTCGACCCAAAACATCAATGATGTTATTATTTTTTAGAATAACATCATTGATTTTTTTCTTGAGGTTTTCCAATTCTAAATTACACCCAATGATCTCCCCGATCAGGATCTGGGCACTTTCTGATGTGAAAGGATCTTGATCCACAACATCACGATCACCTAAAAAGAGAGAAACCAAACAAAAACAGGTATCAAAAATATGCCGGCATCCATCTCTTACCTGAGTCTGTGGTCGCAGACACTCACCTGTTGTGGTGTCAATTTCCACCACATCTTCTTCCTCCTCCTGCTCAGCTTGGGTTGGGGGTATTTCCCCTTCTTCCAGAGGTGGGGAGTCTCTGGTCTCCTCGGATGAGGGGTGTCCTCCGAGTCTTTTCTCCCCTATGTAAAACAAAAATGGTATAATTAGCACACAGATATTTGATGGCTGAAATATAAAGATGAAACATTGCTTGGAAGTGGGGTACAATTGTCTATTTGGGCAGAGTTCCAAGATGTAGCATTTTTATTGTCCTTTGTCAAGCTTCAATACTTTACCTGTCTTGTACAAGCTTCACAGATGGAGACCCCCCTATAGTATACACTGGAGCACCTGTGTGGCCCCCTAATAAAAAGGGAGTTCTTGTGTCCCACACTAGTGCTCCAGCGTCCAGATGTGAAAACAGCTGCTGAGTGTCCTCTCCTTACACAGAATCTAGTTTGCATTTCATTCTAGTAACAAACCCATCTACACAACCAAATATTTTTCATACAAGTAGGCCCTAAAAAATGTTGGAAAATGCATATGGCCTAAACAATGGTGTTTTAGAGGCCGAAAGAAAAATGTTTGATACGAACGAATAATGGGCCCATGAACATTAAAGTTGCCATTTTAAACTGTACAACAATTAAGAAAAGCATATGGAGCAGCACGAACGTAATAAAGACAAAAAGAATAGGAACACAACACAACTACTTACTTTTTTGCAGCACTCTCCGGGTCTTTCGGTACTGATCGGGCTCTCTTAATTTCAGGTCCGACCACCGCTTCCTGAGCTGATCTTTCGATCGACGTACCCCCAAATTCCGGTGCAGACTCTTGACCACTTTCGCCATGATCTTGGCCTTTCTGATATTGGGGTTGGGGTAAGGTCCATACTTTCCGTCATACTTTCCTTCTTCAGGATGTCCACCATCTCCAACATCTCACCAAAGGACATATTTGTGGCCTTAAATCGTCTTCACCCACTGCGCCGAACGAAAAGGGGTGGGGAATAGACTAGAAAGAATGTCAGGGGCGGGCGGAGTTACACGCATGCACAGTGTGTATAAAGCGTAACACGCGTGCGTATTACGTACGATCTGTGAGCGGAGGAAGGAGCATTGGAGGCGCCGATCCTGCGCCTATACTGCTTCTAGATTGAAGCCTATATTGTAAAAAGATTAGGAGAGTTTTGGATGACATTAGGGTTTGTCTTGTGTTGTGTCTTGCAGTGAAAATGGATATCTTGAATGATACAGACTTCATGGCAATATTCATTGACATGTTCAGGGAGCTGCCTTGTCTGTGGGAGATCAACCACCCACATTATAGGAACCAAAGAAAGAGGAAAGCAGTGCTGGATCAATTGTTGGAAATTGTGAAGGAGGTGATCCCCACGGCACACATCACATATTTGAAGATCCTAATTGGTGGCCTGAGGAGCACATATGTAAGGGAGCGCCAGAAAGTCCAGGATTCGCAGAGATCCGGAGCAGCAGATGACATCTATCTCCCCAGGATGTGGTACTAAGACAGGCTGCATTTTCTAGCAGGCCAGACTGAACCTGGGTCATCACTCTCCAGTCTTCTTTCCACGCTTCCTTCCCCTCCAGCTGAGGCTTCTGACGCCCAACCTGGGCCTTCCAGGCAACAACATGTGGAGGAGCCCAGATTGAGCCAGGTATAGCATTCCTCTAAATAGTTCAGGTTGTCCAATCAATGATGTTAACTAGATGTTAGTTTGGAGTACTAATTTATGATTGTGATTGATGATGCAAAACATTACAACCATGTCCCTTTTTCATACACAGGGAAGTCTCAGCCAGGAGGTGGCCGGGCCGAGCAGGCTGCCTGATATGCTGGTCCCTCCCCTACACCCGCAAAGAGAAAGTGGCAGGAAGAGGAGTACCCGAGAGGAGGCTGCCATAGGCCTCTTTTGGAAGGCTACAGAGGCCCTGGGAGCACCACACACCGTGGAGGAGGACTTTGCTGCCATCATTGCCTGTAAAATGCAGCAGATGGAGGAGGGGCAACAACTCATGTGTGAGTCATGTTGGAGGCTCTCAATAAGGGGTTGAGGGCCCAAATAACATCTGATACCCACCTTTGTGACCTCACACATGGTCCTCCTCCTCCTCCTCCTTCTCCTCCAGGTCCTACTAGTCCTCCTCCTCCTCCTCCAGGTCCTACTCCTCCTCCTGCCACATCTCCAACAGCAGAGCCACAGCCAGGAAGGAAGCGTGGAAGGAAGACCAGAAAGTGAGGACCCTGGATCCTGTCTGGTCTTGCAAAAGATGCAGCCTCTTGTGGTACCACAGCCTGGGGACACAGATGTCATCTGCTGCTTTCCGGATCTCTGGGACTTCTGGACCAGACTGCACTTCCTTACATATGGACTCCTCAGGCCACCAATTTTGATGTTCAAGAATTGATGTCTGCCCTGGGGGTCCAAGGCTTCGCTAATTTCTCCTGTTTCTCCAGCGTTGCCTCCCTCTTTGTTTGGTTCTGAGCCCTTAATAAAGGAATTTTGTTTTGAATTATACTTGCCTATGTGTGTTTTACTTCAAAAAGGACAGTTTGTTTGTGAGGATTCAGGTACATTTCAAAAATACAATGTGAAATTAACAAGGGACACCAACACCAAACAATCTCCTTGAGATTAAATAATAAAAGATATCAATGGTGTTGTGGTAACTTGACACACAAAACACACACAAAAATATTATGGAGTAAAACTAAAAATAAAATTAAACATAGATCAGCCTTTGAAAAAATACAAACATAAAATCCTCCAAAAAAATGGCTTTAAAAAAAAAAAAAAAATTTTTTCAGATGTGACAAATCAAAATATATTAAGGGAATCCCGATAAAAACTACTTCATTCTTCTCACATTATAAAGAAGAAGAGAGTGCGCTGTATTAAACCATTTTTTACATTGCAACGTGACAAAAGTGCTGTATCCATTGCGAACGCTAAGTTTACCAGACCGAGCTGTTCCGTGTCGGAATTTCTTCTGAGCATGCGTGGCACTTTGTGCGTCGGAACAGGCCACACACGGTCAGAATTGACGCGATCGGATTTTGTTGTCGGAAAATTTTATAGCCTGCTCTCTAACTTTGTGTGTCGGAAAATCCGATGGAAAATGTCTGATGGAGCCCACACACGGTCGGAATTTCCGACAACACGCTCCGATCGGACATTTTCCATCGGAAAATCTGACCGTATGTACGGGGCATTAGTGTGGTAGGGCAGTTAGTGTTAGCCCCCTTTAGGTCTAGGATACCCCCCTAACCCCCCCCAATAAAGTTTTAACCCCTTGATAACCCCTCCATCGCCAGTGTCACTAAGCGATCATTTTTCTGATCGCTGTATTAGTGTCACTGGTGACACTAGTTAGGGAGGTAAATATATAGGTTCGCCGTCAGCATTTTATAGCGTCAGGGACCCCCATATACTATCTAATAAAGGTTTTAATTGCCCCCTAGTTAACCCTTTCACCAGTGATCACCGTAAAACTGTTAGGGTGACAATGGTTAGTTTATTTTTTATAATGTCAGGGCACCCGCCATTTATTACCTAATCTGTAATGCCCACAGCGCTGCTCTGTGCCCATACTCTGCAATACTCTGCAATAATGTGCAATACTCTACAGTACCCTGCAATAATGTGCAATACTCTGCCAATACTGTGCAATACTCTGCAATACTCTGCCAATACTGTGCAATACTCTGCCAATACTCTACAATACCCTGCAATACCCTGCAATACTCTGCAATACCTATTCGCCAATACTCTGCCAATACTCGGTAATACTCTGCAATAAATTGAAAGAAACAAAGATTTTTTTTTTTTTTTCCGAATTTTCAGTTTCAGTGATTAAATACCACCAAAAGAAAGCTCTATTTGTATGAAAAAAAGGACAAACATTTCATATGGGTACAGTGTTGCATGACTGAGTAATTGTCATTCAAAATGTGAGAGCACCAAAAGCTGAAAATTGGTCTGGTTAGGAAGGGGGTGCCCGGTGGTCAAGTGGTTAACTGACCAGATCAATATCCCCAGAGTTTTATTGACATGATGCTATCCTCTGATTAAAAAGTGTTCCTTTAATTTTTTTTTGAGCAGTAAATATCTAATTTAATACAGAGTTTCCCAACCCTGTTGTGTTAATTAGCAAATTAATTCTAATTTAAACTTCTTTCAAAGTAACACAAAACAGTGTATGATATTTAAAAAGGAAAAAATTGGCAATTCTGGCAGACAGTTTTTTTCAAATTTCTTGTATAGGGCAATTATAGTGTTTGTGTTGGTATTTCCTCTTCGTAGCCATATATCTTTCACAACAACATGTACAGTATATATATTTGTAATGCTTTATTTCTTCTACCTTACTGTAATTGGACTTATCTACTGGCATATTCATACACTATATGTTCCTAAAAGGTGACTTTAGGATGTTTTAAAAATATTCCATCCAAATCTTCCTCCTTGATTCCCTTTATTTCAGAGTTCTTCATCATGCCAAATCCATCCAGTTATCTTTTACATTTTCTATTTCCTTCAATTCTTTATTCTATTCTATTTTTCTCTCTACATCTTTTCTTTGGAGCTGCTTTTTCCCCATGAAGTCACTAATGTTTACTCATGTTTGGTTAAGCAACCTAAGTAATGCTATATTGTTACCTGCAATTATAATTTCTCATTGCACCAGTCATTAAACTTGATTTCCTTTGTTTAGGTGTAAGCACCACAATAAAAGCAATATAAACACGTTTAGTGGGTAAATATTACATTTATGTATAGAGATCTACATATCTGACCTGACATGAGGGCATGAGTTGGGTCCAAAAGGGACTGTCCAAAACAAGGGGCCACATGATGCTGTTTAAGATACATTTCATCCTAATCAGTTGTACTAACTCTGGCCGAGTGGACTTTAAGTCAAATTACCAAAGGCTCTGTTGCAATATTATATCATCATTGGAAAAGTCATGTATTACAATATGCAGGAACCTTTTCCCAAATGGGCAGTAATTCCTTTGTGTAGGCCAGAGTTATGATTCATTTATAGCTGAGTGACAACATAATGCTTAGGTGTCACAATCTATTAATGCTGTTCAGTGTCTTCTATTTATTTTTAGAAAAGGTTGAAACTTAACTGATGGTGAAAAATATACAGCTACTGTGTTTACTTCACCTTTGCAAAGAATCTGCTATAGAACCAATTAATTTGTTATTCCTGTCACAACTGGTAGAGTATACTTCACAAATGCCATTGCTTTCTGTGTCTCTGCAACTTGACAGCTATACTGTTCTTAAACCCATCATCACATCCTCTTCAAATAAGACGTTTCTTATGTTTGTATTAATTAATGGATTAGACAAAGAGGGAACAGAAATGTACATATCTGTCGCTTATCAATTTCCAGGTATCTTTCCTTTTTTTATGAAATCATTAATACTAATTAATTTGAGAATTTTTTAAATGAATAGGAGTATAAACAATTTTGAAATGTAATTTTAGGCCACATTTATCAGACCTAAACCCTATTCTAAAAATAACCTTTTTATATCTCCCTAGTGTCCTTACACCTAACTTGATGCTATAATACCAGGCTCCTTGCAGCCACAGGCACCCAACACATTCACAGTGTTGAGTCACAAGGTCATTGTTAAATAGCAGGATTTGTGTTCAGAGACAATGATTGGTTGAATCTGCTAGGATGTAACCTGTTATCAGTTCAGGTGTCCTACCATGGTTGCTGTGATCAGGAGCAAACATTAAGTCACTGAAAGGTTTGTGTTACAAAGCTTTTTTTTATCAGTTTAGGTGATACTACAGCTGCATTTGTAACATTGTGGTTATTGTATATTTTTTTAGACCTGTTCTAAGTAGAACATGACAGCAAGCTAAGGAGAATTCGGTTTTTATATTTTTCAAAAACAATCGAAGGGGAAAAATTTATAGTATTCAACATTTGCTCGGTAAAATGTAGCTAGTGTGTTTTATTTCTTTTTAAGACTTGTCAGCAATGGACCTACATAGTTATAGCTCAGGGAAAGTCTTCCTCCTTTGAACCTTGCAACTGGATGATTTTTCATTAGGGCTGTTTCTCCAGGAGGGTTGGCTTCACCGTGCTTATAGAGCCCACATTGCTCTTATAGGTTGCACTTTTTACTATATTTGCCCTTCAACCTGTTTAGCTTTGGCAGTATCGCAAAGAACAAAGCTGTCAAGGTCTTGATGGAACATGCACGCCTCCTCACCAAGGTAGAGTTGAAATCTATGAAGACCAACAACACTGCAATGTTTAAACTCTTCCTTCTCAGCATGATGGAGCTGTTCAGGGCTGAAGCAAAATAAAGGCAATTTAAAGTGGTATTAAACCCAACAGAATGCAAACATCTTTGAGCTTGCTGGAACTTAGACCAAGTGTAACTGGACTAAGTGGTGAGTTAAAAAACCATAGTTGAAAACAAAAGGTTATAACAGGGTTCAAATACCTGTGTAGGGTGAGTGTGTACCTATGTATTGTAGGTACATGAGTGCTGTGAGTGCACGTGGGCTGTATTGAGTATTAGTGTCATGTAGTACCTGTGTATTGTGAGTACCTGAGTGTTGTCTGAGTAGTGTGTGTGGATCGTTGGTACTTGTGTATTGTGTGTGTGTGCCCATGGGTCTGCGAGTGCATGTTGGTCTGCGAGTGCATGTTGGTCAGCGGGTGCACATTGGTCAGTGAATGCACGTTGGTCAGCGAGTGCACGCGAGTCAGCGAGTCAGCGAGTGCACGTTGGTCAGCGAGTACACGCGGGTCAGTGAGTACAATTTGGTCTGCGAGTGCACGTTGGTCTGCAAGTACCTGTGTATTGTCTTGTTGAGTACCTGTGTATTGTCTTGTTGAGTATTAGTGTCAGGAAGCTAGTTGTTAGGTAATTTGGACAGGGTATAATCCCCAATCCTCATTAAACTAGTAGGTACGATGCCTTGTGTGTGTGGAGATGCGACTCGGTGTACATCTTGCAGCAAGTATGCGTTCCTTGATCATCTGTGGAGGGCGAATACTGCTATGCAAAATGTAAGCACATTGTTTCCCTTGCAGCCCAGGTTCTGAATCTGGGGAAGCAACTGTCAGCACTGAAAAGACCCTCCATACAAAAGGAGAGCCAGGAACGTACATGGCAGGTGTCGGCAGGGGCCAGCACAGAGGCGGGTTGAGACAAAGAGGTGCAGGCACTAGGAAAGAGTAGATGGGTGACAGTCAGGAAGGTTAGAGGGGGAAGTGCCAGGGAGGCCGATCCAGGGCTGGAGCATCCCAATAAGTACGCTCCATTGAGTGACATTGGTGAAACCAGTTAGGGACCAGCACGCAGAGTGAGGGGGGAAGCGAAGGGAAAGGAAAGACAGATTCTGGTGGTAAGGGACTCAATTCTTAGAAGGACTAAGAATGTTGTCTACCGGGCGCTCGGGTTCGGCACATCACGGATCCGGTGGACAGATTACTGGGAGGGGCTGGGAAAGACCCAGCTGTCATGGTGCACGTTGGCACCAACGACAAAGTCAGAGGCAGATGGCATTTCCTAAAGAACGTTTTAAGGGACTTGGGAGCTAAATTGAGGAAAAGGACCTCTAAGGTAATATTCTCAGGAATACTACCGGTACATCGAGCCAGACCAGAAAGGCAGAGGGAGATTAGGGAAGTAAACAAGTGGCTGAGCAGCTGGTGTAGTAAGGATGGGTTTGGGTTCCTGGAGGACTGGGCCGACTTCTCAGTCGATCACCAGTACTATAGAGGGGACAGACTGCACCTAAATGAGGAGGGTGCAGATCAGCTGGGAGTAAAGATGGCCAAAAACTTAGAGGGGTTTTTAAACTAGGCGATGGGGGAGGGGCCAGAGGTAGAGATAGTCAGCGTGGAACATATTCCAGAGGGTAGTATTGGGGGCATTAGTGGTAGGTTGACTAAAGCACATAAACCCAAGGTAAGTATAGTAACAAGTCCTAGTTGTAATCTGGGAACACCCAATAAGAGGATAGTATGCGACCAGTCTAAACTACGTGGCATGTTCACCAATGCCAGGAGCCTTTAGGGGGGTGAATAGTTATGAAAATTGACTTTTTCTGTTATTTTGTCCTATTTGTTGTTTGCTTCACAATAAAAAAAAAACTTCAATGTTGTGGACATGTTCTGTAAATTAAATGATGTAAATCCTCAAACAATCCACGTTAATTCTGGGTTGTGAGGCAACAATACACGAAAAATGCCAAGGGGGGTGAATACTTTTGCAAGTCACTGTATATCAAGAATAATGGAGAAGTGAATGTGAGAGCTTATATCACTAAGGGAGCTAGGGAGGAGGTGGAATCCTTATGGGTAGAGCTCCAAAGGGATGAAGCTATGGGGAAAATAATACTGGGAGTATGTTAAAGGCCCCCTAACCTGAGTGAGGAGGGGGAGACGGATCTCCTATCACAAGATGGATTATCAGCAAGGATGGGAAGTGTTATCATATTGGAGGATTTTAATTATCCAGACATAGACTGGGCAGAGGGAACCACGCATTAGTCTAAGGCTCGTCAGTTCCTAAATGTCTTGCAGGACAATTTCATGGGTCAGATGGTAGACGCACCAACTAGAAACAAGGTGTTACTAGATCTACTGATTACCAACAATACAGACCTGATCACGGATGTGGAAATAAGGGGCAATTTAGGAGACAGAGATCCCAGGTCAATTGGCTTCAGTATAAATCACACAAATAGCAAACATAAGGGGAATACAAAAAAACTGAATTTCAAAAGAGCCAACTATGAACCTTGCTAGAAGGCATGAATTGGGATAAAATCTTAGGAACAAAGAACACGGAGGAGAGATGGGTTTGCTTTAAGAGCATATTAAATAAGGGCTTTAGCCAATGCATCACATTGGGTAATGAATTTAAAAGAGCGAACAAAAGTCCTGGATGGCTTAAATCCAATGTAAAAATGCATATAAAAGCAAAGGAGAAGGCCTTCAAAAAATACAAGGTTGAGGGATCATCATCAGCATTCAGACTTTATAAAGAATGCAACAAGAAATGTAAGGGTGCAATTAGAGCGGCTAATATAAAACACAAAAGACACATAGAGGAGGAGAACAAAAAAAATCCCAAGAATTCTTTAAGTATGTAAACAGTAAAAAGGGCCATATTGGCCCCATAAAGAGTGAGGAAGGACATATGGTTACAAAGGATGGGGAGATGGCGAAGGTATTGAATTTATTCTTCTCCTTAGTCTTCACGAGGGAATCGGGGGGCTTCAGTAACCAAAACTGCAGTGTTTATCCTTATGACACATCATAGGAAGCACCTCCATGGTTAACAAAGGACAGAATTAAAATTAGACTTGGGAAACTTAACATTAATAAATCACTGGGACCAGATGGCTTGCATCCTAGGGTACTTAGGGAACTCAGTCAAGTAATTGCCAGACCATTGTTTCTAATTTTTACTGACAGTCTACTGACTGGAATAGTATCAGCTGATTGGAGAAAAGCCAATGTAGCACCAATATTTAAAAAGGGCCCAAAATACATCCCTGGGAATTACAGACCAGTTAGCCTAACATCAATAGTATGCAAGCTCTTGGAGGGGATGATATGGGACTATATAAACGATTTTAGTAATGAGAACGGTATTATTAGCAGTAATCAGCATGGATTCATGAAGAATCGTTCTTGCCAAACCAATATATTAACCTTCTATGAGGAGGTGAGTTGCCATCTAGATAAAGGAAGGCCCGTAGACATGGTATATCTGGATTTTGCAAAAGCATTTAACACAGTTCCCCATAAATGTTTACTGTACAAAATAAGGTCCGTTGGCATGGACCATAGGGTCAGTACATGGATTGAAAACTGGCTACAAGGGCGAGTTCAGAGGGTGGTCATAAATGGGGAACACTCAGAATGGGCAGGGGTGGGTAGTGGGGTCCCCCAGGGTTCCATGCTGGGACCAATCCTATTTATTTTGTTCATAAATTACCTGGAGGATGGGGTAAACAGTTCAATCTCTGTATTTTTGGACGATACCAAGCTAAGCAGGGCAATATCTTCTGCACAGGATGTAGAAATCTTGAAAAAGATCTGAACAAATTAATGGGGTGGGCAACTACATGGCAAATGGGGTTTACTGTAGAAAAATGTAAAATAATGCATTTGGGTGGCAAAAATATGAATGCAATCTATACACTGGGGGAGAACCTCTGGGGGAATCTAGGATGGAAAAGGACTGGGGGTCCTAGTGGACGATGGGCTCAGCAATGGCATGCAATGCCAAGCTGCTGCTAACAAAGAAAACAGAATATTGGCATGCATTAAAAAGGGGATCAACTCCAGAGATAAAATGATAATTCTCCCGCTCTGCAAGACTCTGGTCCGGCCTTACCTGGAGTATGCTGTACTGGAAATAGAGCGAGTACAATGAAGGGCAACAAAGCTAATAAAGGGTCTGGAGTAGGGATGAGGCCGATGTTCAAGTCGACATAAGTTCGACTCAAACATCGGGTGTTCGCCTGTTCGCCGAATAGCGAACAATTTGGGGTGTTCGCGGCAAATTCGAAAGCCGCGGAACACCCTTTAAAAGTCTATAGTAGAAATCAAAAGTGCTAATTTTAAAGGCTTATATGCTTGGTATTGTCATAAAAAGTGTTTGGGGACCTGGGTCCTGCCCCAGGGGACATGTATCAATGCAAAAAAAGTTTTAAAAACGGCAGTTTTTTCGGGAGCAGTGATTTTAATATTGCTTAAAGTGAAACAATAAAAGTGAAATATTCCTTTAAATTTCATACCTGGGCGGTGTCTATAGTATGCCTGTAAAGTGGCTCATTTTTCCCGTGTTTAGAACAGTCCCTGCTCAAAATGACATTTCTAAAGGAAAAAAAGTCAATTAAAACTACTCACGGCTATAATGAATTGTCTATGGGATAAATCAAAAGTGCTAATTTTAAAGGCTTATAAGCATGGTATTGTCATAAAAAGTATTTGGGGACCTGGGTCCTGCCCCAGGGGACATGTATCAATGCAGAAAAAAGTTTTAAAAACGGCAGTTTTTTCGGGAGCAGTGATTTTAATAATGCTTAAAGTGAAACAATAAAAGTGAAATATACCTTTAAATTTCATACCCGGGGGTATGCCTGTAAAGTGGCACAATTTTCCCGTGTTTAGAACAGTCCCTGCACAAAATGACATTTCTAAAAGAAAAAAGTAATTTAAAACTACTCGCAGTTATAATGAATTGTTGGGTCTCGGCAATACAGATAAGAGTCATTGAAAAAAACAACATGGGGATCCCCCCAAAAATCCATACCAGACCCAAAAAAATTGCATGGGGGTCTCCCCAAATTCCATACCAGGCCCTTCAGGTCTGGTATGGATATTAAGGGGAACCCTGCACCAAATTTTTTTTAAAAAATGGCATAGGGGCCCCCTCAAAATCCATACCAGACCCTGGAAAAGAGGGGGGATGAGAGAGCGCCCCCCTTCCTGAACCATACCAGGCCACATGCCCTCAACATGAGGAGGGTGCTTTGGGGTAGCCCCCCAAAGCACCTTGTCCCCATGTTAATGGGGAAAAGGGCCTCATCCCCACAACCCTTGCCAGGTGGTTGTGGGAGTCTGTGGGCATGGGGCTTATTGGAATCTGGAAGCCCCCTTTAACAAGGGGACCACCAGATCCCGGCCCCCCCTGTTTGAAATGCTAACGAGTACATTGTACCCCTACCATTTCATTAAAAAAGTGTCAAAATGTAAAAAAAAAACACAAGACACATCTTGAGACAAGTCCTTGATTAAATAATAAAAATGACCTATGAAGTCTATTCATCTTCTTCTCTCGCTCCACCGATGGACCAAAAAAAAACCAAACCTGCACGCCGCCACGATCCGCCTCCATGGGAGGCACCCGCTGTAATGACCGTCCTCTCAGGTGACGGTTCTTTTATAACTGAGGGCGGGGCCACATGGTGACATACCCAGGTGACTCCGCCCCTTTGGACTTCCCAATGGCTTCCCCATAGCATCAGAGGGGGGCTGGGCCACCCCTTTATGTATCCAGGTGACCCCACCCCCCTCTGACACCACGGGGAAGCCATCAGGAAGTCCCTGTGCATCAGAGGGGGTCAGGGTCACCCGAGTACGTCACCGTGTGGCCCCGCTCTCAGTTATAAAAGAACTGTCATCTGAAAGCACGGTCATTATGGCGGGTGCCTCCCATGGAGGCAGATCGGTGGCAGCGTGCAGGTTTTGTTTTTTTATGTTTTTCGTTCCGTCTGCGGAGTGAGAGAAGAAGATGAATGGACTTCGGGACATTTTTATTTTTTTATTTTTTAATAAAGGACTTTCATTGGGGTTGAGGCCCTTGTCCCCATCAACATGGGGACAAGGTGCTTTGGGGGGCTACCCCAAAGCACCCTCCCCATGTTGAGGGCATGTGGCCTGGTACGGTTCAGGAGGGGGGCCGCTCTCTCGTCCCCCCCTCTTTTCCTGCGGCCTGCCAGGTTGCGTGCTCGGATAAGGGTCTAGTATGGATTTTGAGGGGGACCCCTACGCCATTTTTTCAAAAAAATTTGGCTCAGGGTTCCCCTTAATATCCATACCAGACCTGAAGGGCCTGGTATGGAATTTGGGGGGACCCCACACAATTTTTTTTTGAATTTAGGGTTGGGGTTCCCCTTAACATTCATACCAGACCCAAAGGGCCTGGTATGGATTTTTGGGGGGACCCCAGTCCGTTTTTTTCAATAACTTTTATCTGTATTGCCGAGACCCGACAATTCATTATAGCCGTGAGTAGTTTTAAATAACTTTTTTTCCTTTAGAAATGTCATTTTGTGCAGGGACTGTTCTAAACGCGGGAAAAATGCGCCACTTTACAGGCATACTATAGACACCCCCCGCTACGAAATTTAAAGGAATATTTCACTTTTATTGTTTCACTTTAGCATTAATAAAATCACTGCTTCTGAAAAAATGTCCATTTTTAAAACTTTTTTTTGCATTGATGCATGTCCCTTGGAGCAGGACCCAGGTCCCCAAACACTTTTTATGAAAATAACTTGCATAGTAAGCCTTAAAATTAGCACTTTTGATTTTTCACGTTCGTGTCCCATAGACTTTATGGGGTTTGCATGTTCAAACTAATTTTTTGCCTGTTTGCATGTTCTGCTGAGAACCGAACCGGGGGGGTGTTCGGCTCATCCCTTGCCTGGAGGATATTAGTTATGAGGAAAGGTTGCGAGCACTGAACTTATTTTCTCTGAAGAAGAGATGCTTGAGAGGGATATGATTTCAATTTATAAATACCGTGCTGGTGACCCCACAATAGGGATAAAACTTTTTTGCGGAAGGGAGTTTAACAAGACACGTGGCCACTCATTAAAATTAGAAGAAAAGAGGTTTAACCTTAAACTATGTAGAGGGTTCTTTACTGTAAGAGCGGCAAGGTAAGTTTAAAAAAACTATTAGATATGCACCTGAACGACCACAACATACAGGGATATACAATGTAATACTGACGTATAATCACACACATAGGTTGGACTTGATGGACGTGTCTTTTTTTCAACCTTACCTACTATGTAACTATGTAACTATGTTGCAGCTTACCAGTCCCTAGATGTGGTGGCTGCATTTGTTTTCTTTTTAGGCTTTCTTTCCTATGCTGCTGTTCAAAGGTGCCCCTGTGCTTCTTCATCCAGAGTGGAGGACCTCTAATACAGCAAGTGTGTTACTGGTTAGATCACCAAGTGAAAACATAGGGGGGAGCCAAAAAATGAATTCAGCCACTACCTCTAATGATTGGTAAGCTACAATATATAACATTTTTGTTTTTTGGTTTAATTCTCCACACTACATACTGTACATTTTAAAGCAATTGTAAAGGCTATTTTTCTTTTCTTAAATGTTATACTTAACTCTTCTGTGCAACAATATTGCACAGAGCAGTCACTTACCTTCTCTTTGGCAGCCCCCCCCCCGCTTGTGCTGTTCCCTCTTTCATCCTACAATTACCCCCTCAGCAAGTCGGGTGCTAAGAGGGCAACTGTGCACATGTTGCCAAGCCGCGTTGTGTCAGTCTATAGACACGCTCAGTGTCATCAATCCATTCCCGCACTCCCTCTATACAGAATTTGACTGACATCAGCAGGACTCTACAGCTCCCACTGCTCTCAGTATCTCCTGAGAGACCAGAAAACGATACTGCTACCAGGACAGTGCTGGACTAGTGAGAGGAGTCCGGGGAGTGTTTAGGGATGGGGGAAGGGCAGTTTGTGGGGTCTTTTTTTTTTTCCATAAAGATTTTATTCAATATAAAGAAGGCATGTAAACAGTTCACAACAAATGACACAGTAAGACATTTACCAAACAGGGTATAAGAGCAGAAAACACAGGATACAACTTGTGTAGGCCATAATAAAATAACCAGAAGCACAACCGGGTATACATATTGTGGTTGAGGTGGGGTGGAGGCTCATTTTTCATTCCCCCCCCCCGAGTGGTGGAATCCAACTAAGGAAAGGAGGTGGCTGGTATGGTTGGTCCCAGTTAAAACATCATAAATGAGGTATCCTAGAGGGCAGGTAGTTAGGGCGTAGTTAAGTTGTGATTGTGAGGATCAGCTATCAAGTAGGCAACCAAAGGGGGGGGGTAAAGGCAGAGGGTGGGGTGGGAGAAGGGAAAGGAAGGGGAAAAGAGGGAACATTAGGGAGAGTAGGAGAGAAAGGGAGAAAAGGGAGAAGAGGAGGGGTGAAGAAAGGGGGAGGGGTCAGGAAGGGGGAGGAACGAGTGAGTGTCGTAATTGATAACCCTCAGAGGGTTCACTCCCCACCGCCCGAGAAGAGTCCACGATTAGGGTGGATGGTCATGTGCCAACCTTTACCACATGTTGGCGATAATGTTCAGTGGTCGTGAAGTGGGTCCAGCACGCCCAAGTGAATGAGAATTTGTGCGTTCTTTCCTGGGATATATGGATTAATTCTTCCATTTCTTTTATTTTGGATAGACTCCCGAACCATTCTCTGAGCGTTGGAGTGTGTGTGGAGTGCCAGTGGATTGGGATGTAGAGTCTATCTGCATTCACCATGTGCATAGCCAATGACTTGTAATAGTCTTTTTTGGATAATGATGTGTGATGTAAGAGGAATTGTGCGGGGGTGTAGTCCAAAGTATATGTAGTGACGTGTGAAATGACTTCACTGACCTCTTTCCAAAAGGGTTGAAGGCGTTCACAGTCCCAACAAATGTGGAGCATAGTTCCTTCCTGTTTTCCGCATCTCCAACATGTGTTGGGAATGGAAGGGGAAAATTTACGGAGCCTAGAGGGGGTCCTATACCACCTTGTGGAAATTTTCTAGCCATTTTCTTGAATGGCCACATTTAGAGAGCATTTATGGGCATATTCATAGATGGTATCCCATGCTTCTGCGGAGAGAGGCGTTTGAAAGTCCCTGTCCCAAGACATCTGTGAAGAAGCTGGAGAAGGGTTCAACGCAGCTGAAAGGAGAGCATAAAGAATGGATATCAAGTGTCTTTGCGATGTTTTGTGATGACAAAGGGATTCGAAAGGAGTAAGTTGCCTGGTCCAACAAGACTGGTGTGAATGGGTCAAGAGAAAAAGTTGAATTTGTCTATATGACCAAAAGGAAAATGAGGCAGTTTTGGAGATGTTTCCCAGACTCTCAAAGGGGAGAGGGGATCCCTTCGAGAAAAAGTGGAGAGCTAGGACATCATTGTGTGGCCATTCGTGGAGCAAGAAGGAGGGGGAATCTCTCGGAGGGAAAGATGGGTTTTCTCTTAATGTGGTTAAGGGTTCCGGGACTGAGACAGATAACCTGGACCTCGTCGGTCCATCAAGGGCCAGAAGGGAGGGGTGAATGAGCGGGTGTGTGAAGATTGCCTGTGGCCAGTGCTTGGGAGATAACCAGGGAAGTAAATGTAAAGGACCCGGTATAAGTGATTTTTCCAGGGCCACCCAGGTCTTTCTGGTGGTATGTATGTTCCAATCCATTATCCTAGTCAGGTGGCACGCCAGGTAGTATCTGTAAAAATCTAGAAGGCCAATGCCCCCACTTTTTTTCTGCAACGTAAGGCGGGAATATTTTATATGAAAGACAAAAACAGAACATTCCATAGCTCAACTCACCAACCAGTCTGCCAAATGACCAAATTAACCTGTCCAACAGTCTGCGTTAAAAACAGGGGTTTTGTTAAATGGAAAGATGAGGGGCAGGTGGGCCTGGAGGCAGCCCAATCCCCCTTAATGGAACAGGAGCACACCAGACACCCAGCAAGAGCACAATGGCAGCAAAGGTGTACAGTGTGTCCCCGAACCAATATACACCAGTAACAAACAAATGGCCCCTGCCCCCACCTATAACTGGCCTTCACAGCAAGGAGCACATGGAAGGGCTATCACATGTAAGACAAAAACAGAACATTCCATAGCTCAACTCACCAACCAGTCTGCCAACTGACCAAATTAACCTGTCCAACAGTCTGCGTTAAAAACAGGGGTTTAGTTAGCACGCATTTGCAAATGCATGCATAAGCTGCAAGGCCTCTTCACGACACCCTGTGTATGCTTGCAGTCCTAACACTACTAAATTTATAAGTGTCTCCACAATGGAAGCACATGCATTAAATGGATAGATGAGGGGCAGGTGGGCCTGGAGGCAGCCCAATCCCCCTTAAAGGAACAGGAGCACACTGGACACCCAGCAAGAGCACAATGGCAGCAAAGGTGTACAGTGTGTCCCCGGACCAATATACACCAGTAACAAACAAATGGCCCCTGCCCCCACCTATAACTGGCCTTCACAGCAAGGAGCACATGGAAGGGCTATCACATGAAAGACAAAAACAGAACATTCCATAGCTCAACTCACCAACCAGTCTGCCAACTGACCAAATTAACCTGTCCAACAGTCTGCGTTAAAAACAGGGGTTTAGTTAGCACGCATTTGCAAATGCATGCATAAGCTGCAAGGCCTCTTCACGACATCCTGTGTATGCTTGCAGTCCTAACACTACTAAATTTATAAGTGTCTCCACAATGGAAGCACATGCATTAAATGGATAGATGAGGGGCAGGTGGGCCTGGAGGCAGCCCAATCCCCCTTAAAGGAACAGGAGCACACTGGACACCCAGCAAGAGCACAATGGCAGCAAAGGTGTACAGTGTGTCCCCGGACCAATATACACCAGTAACAAACAAATGGCCCCTGCCCCCACCTATAACTGGCCTTCACAGCAAGGAGCACATGGAAGGGCTATCACATGAAAGACAAAAACAGAACATTCCATAGCTCAACTCACCAACCAGTCTGCCAACTGACCAAATTAACCTGTCCAACAGTCTGCGTTAAAAACAGGGGTTTAGTTAGCACGCATTTGCAAATGCATGCATAAGCTGCAAAGCCTCTTCACGGCACCCTGTGTATGCTTGCAGTCCTAACACTACTGAATTTATAAGCGTCTCCACAATGGAAGCACATGCATTAAACCTGCCCCTCATCTATCCATTTAATGCATGTGCTTCCATTTACTTTTTAGTTCAAAGTATAATCTAAGCCTTTTTTCATATACAGTATATCACACATGTGCCATTATTACTTTCTTACAGTGATCGTAAGGGTTAGTTTTTGTTTTTTTTAAATAACAAACATATCTTACTTACCTCCACTGTGCAGCTCATTTTGCACAGTGGCCCCGAACCTCGTCTTCTGGGGTCCCCCGGCGGCTCTCGCGGCTCCTCCCCACATCAGATAATCCCTAGAAGAAGCACTCTCCTGAGGGGATTACCTTGCGGGCGCGCTCCTGAGTCCAGCATTTGGTGTCCATTGCCGCTGAATGTATGACTTGACCCCGCCCCCTGGCGCCCGCATCATTGGATTTGATTGAGCCAATGGCTGCGCTGCTATCAATCTATCCAATCAAAAGCCGAGAACCCCGGGCAGAGAGACAGTGCGTCCCCGCCGGGTCAAGTTCCAGGACTCAGGTAAGTAAAACGGGGGGGCTGGGGGGCCGGTCACTGCTAGGTGTTTTTTCACCTTAATGCATAGGATGCATTAAGGTGAAAAAACACAAAGGTTTACAACCCCTTTAAAGTCACAGGCCCCATTCAAAAGCATAATGTAGAACAAGCAATACAACTAGAACATTTAGGTAGTTCAAGTCTAAAGCTGGACATATACTGTACTCGTAGAGGGAAATTTATTGAGACTGATGAAGCCAGAATCTGGAGCATTTGTGCATAACAATCAGCTTCTAGTTTTCATTTTCACAGCAAAATTGAACAAGCAGAAATGAGAAGTTGATTAATTACTATTCAAACCTGATCCAGATTTCCCTTGGTGGCTGTCTCGGCTCCCCCCTCGGCTCCCCCTGCAAGGACTCAACACCTTCATGTGAGCTCCCTCACATGGTGTTGAGTGCTTGCGGGCACGCTCCCGTGATACAGCCAGCGGCCATAACCGCTCACTGTATCACTCGGCCCTGCCCCCCGACGCGTCGCGCCATTGGATGTGATTGACAGCAGCAAGAGCCAATGGCTGTGCTGCTTTCAATCCATCCACTCTAGCCAATCAATGGCCAGGCTGAGCGGTGAAGAGGATGTCGGGGGTGAGCGCGGGACTTTCGAGGGGTCAGGTAAGTAAAACGGGGGGGCTGGGGGGGCGGTATTGTCAGATGTTTTTTCACCTTAATGCATAGAATAAAGTCCATATAATACATACCATTTTCTTGAATTAAACAATAATTAAGATGGTTCAACAAACTGTAATAACCAGAATAGTACCCATCACTGACATCATCACTGGGTGTCAGTACAAGGAAGTTAGATCGGTAAGACAAATTTAAGCAGATCTTCATCCTAATTGAAGGACCTTAAAGTGATTCTAAATGATCACCTTGTAAAACAACCCAATCACTTTAAAATAGAAATGAAATGCAAAACACTTTTGTATAGATATAAAAAAATTATAAATACCTTTTCCCTTTTTTATAAGTGATCACATTCCCTGTTTTCAGCTGCATAAGAGCTGGGGGGAGGAGAAGCAGGGCTTCATCATAGCTCTGATGAAGAAGGGACGAACCCTTCGAAACGCGTTAGCTGATTGTGATGTTTGTGCGTCCCTCCACGATTTTTGGAAGGCATCGCTCATCCTAAGTCGCATGCTGGCTGTTGGTACACTTTATGTTGTGCCTCCGCCACCTATTGCTTGTGAGTTGTTTCTTTTTATCATTTTTATTTAATAAATGTTTTAAAAGTTAATGCACAAGGCTGGTGGGCCCCTGTTTTTCTTTTATTTCGGTTTGCACTAGGATCCCCTATCCTTGAGGGCAGCAAGGCCAGTGTTGACGCATCTTTTATATGGTGATCCACCTGTGCACAGGAGTCGTTGTTTCTTGTTTGCTAATGTACTGCATATCAGGACAAGTCTGATCATTGGAGGAGAGCATGCTGAGTTCCCAGCATAGCTAGAGAACTGACCATGGTGTGCTCTCCTGCTTAGATTGGTCAGTTTATAATAGGAAAGCAAGAGAACTAGCAGGGACACTGGGGATTTCACACAAAGGAAGCAATGCAAAGAGAACAGGATACTTTCTCATGCAAGTACATGGTACAGCAGGCACATATCAGGAATATGAATTGTTGGGGTAACAAATGCTTTAAGTTCACTAAAGCAACATGTATCATAAACAGTTGCCATTTTTTTAAAATAAAATACAGTACTTGTTTTCAAGTTTAACATTTTTGCCATCTTTTTTTGCATCTGTGATCATCTGCTGCTGATCTTGTTCTGACTCTTACAGATATTTTGGGGTTGCCTTACTAAAGCTGGAATGTGCAAAATCTGGTGCAGCTCTGCATAGAAACCAATCAGCTTCCAGGTTTTGTCAAAGCTTAACTGAACAACCTGAAGTTAGAAACTGATTTGCTATCATGCACTGCTGCACCAGATTCTGAGTGCAACAGTTTTAGTAAATCCCCCCTATTAGTTTATATACAAGCAATTTAGCTTTGTATCTACATCATTGCTCTGGACAAATGTTTTGATGATTTGACAACGTCTCCATGCCAAACTGTTTCAACACAATTGTATTCTCCACAAGAGGAGCATGTAACAAGGTAACAACAGATTATTATTATCATTATTATTATTGTACACGATTTATAAACCGCCAACAGTTTACGCAGCACTTTACAATGTAGAGGGGGGACAGCACAATTACAGTACAGTTCAATACAGAAGGGACAGGAGGGCCCTGCTCATAGAGCTTACATTCTAAAGGGAGGGGGTGGTGGTACAAAAACTAATAGACACGGGGAATGATTTGATGGAGGTGGCTTGGGGACAGTTGTTAGGTGGATGTGGGATAGGCTTCCCTGAATAAGTGAGTTTTCAGGGTTCTCCTAAAGATGGACAGGTTAAGGGCTGATCAGACATAACGGGGCAGGGCGTTCCAGAGGATGGGAGAGGCTCTGGAGAAGTCCTGAAGGCGAGCATGGGAGGAGGTAACAAGGGAGCTAGAGAGCAGGATGTCCTGGGAGGAGCAGAGGGGATGATTTGGGTGAAATCTGCAGATGAGGTTGATGATGTAGCTGGGGGATAATGTTGTGGATGGCCTTGTATGTTGTGGTTAGCATTTTGAATTTTATACGGTGGGGTAGGGGAAGCCAGTGAAGGGATTGGCAGAGAGGATCAGCAGTCACGGATCGGTTAGTGAGGTGTATTAGTCTAGCAGCAGCTTTCATATTAGACTGAAGGGGCGATAGTCGTAAGGATAGGCCATTGTTTTTTTAAAATTTTATATTAATGTATTGTCATAAGAGTCTCCCAGTGTCTGTTCTCTCGCAGCCCACTCTAAAGAGCTGACTGGGGCAGACTGACGCTGGTTGAGACCTGTTAGGTAGTGGAAAACTTCCTGGTGTTTGGAGAGAGGTGTTTTCGGAGAGAAAACAAGTCCGCCAGCAAAGGGCCCCTGTGCAATGCACAGGACGATCGTCTGGTGGGGGTGTGTTTGCTCTGCAAAGACATTATCGGTTTAGCGGTTGTTTGCTCTTGTCACCCCGGTATGCCTGATCAACATATTTGGGGTGCCATGACGTACACCTGCAGATAATCTCCCATCCATGAGGAACTCTAGTCATCGTCATTTGGTTAATGGATTGTTGTATTTTCCTGTGTTGAAAGTCATGTCTTTATTTGGTCATGTCCTTATGTGTTCATTTCCTGTGAGGTCACAAGCTTTGTAAGAGGTGTTTGGCTGTTGGAAGTCCAACCCCCGAGTTTTGGGACTTCCTGTTATGTTAATAAAGAGCCAGGACACTGCTCGGCAGGGGGGGCTTGCTGGCAGAGTGATGCTGAGCTGAGAATGTAAGGATGTGTTGATGTCTGTTTGTGGGTAATGGGGCACACACCAGAGGATTAGCTACGGCAGAGGATGGCATACGATCAGAAGGTGAGATGCATTTATATCATTAGACGAAATTGTTATTATTATTAGAAACAGGAGATTTGGCTGTGTTCTCTGTGTGCAGCCAAATTTCGATAACACCATTAAGGGTAGAGTGGCAGTAGTCAAGGCGGGAAATAATCAAGGAGTGAATAAGTTGCTTTGTGGTGTCAGTAGTTGGGAAGGGTCGAATTCTGGAGATGTTGCAGAGGTTAATGTGTCAGGATTTAGCCAGTGATTGGATGTGGGGGCTGAAGGAGAGGTGAGAGTCAAGGATTACACCCAGCACCCTGGCATGTGTAGAGGGACCAATGGCTGCGGGGTTGATCTTAATGGTAAAGACATGGGGGAGGAAATATAACAAGCTCAGTTTTAGAAAGATTAAGTTTGAGAAAGTGGTGTGACATCCATACCGATATGTCATTCAGTAAGTTTGAGATCCGTGAGGTGATCGAGGGGGTGAGTTGAGGAGTGGAGAGATGGATCTGGGTGTCATCGGCGTAGAGGTGGTATTGGAAGCCATGGGAGGTTATCAACTGGCCCAGGGAAGAGGTATAGTACAAGAATAGGAGGGGGGCTCATGGATAGAGCTTTGGGGTACCCCAGCAGAAAGAGGAAGAGGAGCGGAGGAGATGAAGTTGTAAGTGACACTGAAAGTGCGCTGAGATAGGTAGGAGGAGAACCAGGATGAAGCAGAATCACGGAGGCCAAGGGAGTGTAGTTTGCTGAGGAGCAGGTGGTCAACTGTTTTGAAGGCAGTAGAGAGGTCTAATGCCCCGTACACACAGTCGGATTTTCCGATGGAAAATGTCCGATCGGAGCGTGTTGTCGGACATTCCGACCGTGTGTGGGCTCCATCGTACATTTTCCATCGGATTTTCCGACACACAAAGTTTGAGAGCAGACTATAAAATTTTCCGACAACAAAATCAGATCGCATAAATTCCGACCGTGTGTGGCCTGTTTCAACGCACAAAGTGCATTGCATGCTCAGAAGAAATTCTGAGACAGAATAGCTCGGTCGGGTAAAATTAGCGTTCGGAATGGATACAGCACTTTCGTGACGCTGCAATGTCAAAAATAGTTTAATACAGCACACTCTCTTCTTCTTTATAATGTGAGAAGAATGAAGTAGTTTTGCTGCTCATATTCACACAGACTTCTCACAAACTTATTTCTTTATTATTTATCGGGACTCCCTCAATATATTTGGATTTATCACATCAGACAAAATTAATTTTGGGTTGTTTTATTTTTTAAAGGCAGTTTTTTTTGTTTTTGTTTTAGGTTTGTATTTTTTTCAAGGCTGATCTTTGTTCTATTTTATTTTTAGTTTTACTCCATAATATTTTTGTGTGTGTTTTGTGTGTCAAGTTACCACAACACCATTGATATCTTATATTATTTAATCTCAAGGAGATTGTTTGGTGTTAGTGTCCCTTGTTAATTTCACATTGTACTTTAGAAATGTACCTAAATCCTCACAAACAAACTGTCCTTTTTGAAGGAAAAAACACATAGGAGAGTATAATTGAATCAAAAAATCCTTTATTAAGGGCTCAGAACCAAACAAAGAGGGAGGCAACACTGGAGAAACGTCTGAAATTAGCGAAGCCTTGGACCCCCAGGGCAGACATCAATTCTTTACCATCAAAATTGGTGACCTGAGGAGTCCATATCTAAGGGAGTGCAATCTGGTCCAGAAGTCCCAGAGATCCGGAAAGCAGCAGATGACATCTGTGTCCCCAGGCTGTGGTACTACAAGAGGCTACATCTTTTGCCAGACCAGACTGGACCCAGGGTCATCACTTTCTGTTCTTCTTTCCACACTTCCTTCCTGGCTGTGGCTCTGGTGTTGGAGATGTGGCATGAGGAGGAGTAGGACCTGGAGGAGGAGGAGGAGGACTAGTAGGACCTGGAGGAGGAAGAGGAGGAGTAGGACCTGGGGGAGGACCATGTGTGAGGTCACAAATGTGGGTAGCAGATGTTATTTGGCCCCTCAACCCCTTATTGAGAGCTTCCAACATTAAGGACTCACACATGAGTTGTTGGCCCTCCTCCATCTGCCTCATTTTGCAGGCAGTTATGCAAGCAAAGTCCTCCTATACAGTGTGTGGGCTTCTCAGGGCCTCTGTAGCCTTCCAAAAGAGGCCTATGGCAGCCTCCTCCAGGGTACTCCTCTTCTTCCTGCCACTCTGTCTTTGCGGGTGTAGGGGAGGGACCTGCATATCAGGCAAACTGCTTGGCCCAGCCTCCTCCTGGCTGAGACTTCCCTGTGTATGAAAAAGGGACATGGTTTTAGTTTTTGCATCATCAATCACAATCAGAAATTAGTACTCCAAACTAACATCTAGTTATCATCATTGATTGGACAAGCAGAAATATTTAGAGGAATGCTATACCTGGCTCAAGCTGGGCTCCTCCACATGTTGCTGCCTGGAAGGCCCAGGTTGGGCGTCAGAAGCCTCAGCTGGTGGGGAAGGAAGCGTGGAAGGAAGACTGGAGAGTGATGACCTGGGTTCAGTCTGGCCTGCCAGAAAATGCAGCCTATCATAGTACCACATCCTGGGGACATCTGCTGCTCCGGATCTCTGGGAATCCTGGACCTTCTTGTGCTCCCTTAGATAAGTGCTCCTCAGGCCACCAATTAGGATCTTCAAATAGGTGATGTCTGCCGTGGGGATCACCGTCTTCACAAATTCCAGCAATTGATCCAGTGCTGCCTTCCTCTTTGTTTGGTTCTTATAATGTGGGTGGTTTATCTGCCAAAGACAAGGCAGCTCCCTGAACATATCAATGAAGATTGCCATAAAGTCGTTATCTTTCAAGTTATCCATTTTCACTGCAAGACACAACACAAGACAAACCCTAATGTCAGGCCAAACTCTCCTAATCTTGTTACAATATAGGCCTCAATCTAGAAGCAGTATATGCCCAAGTTTGGCTCTTACCTTCGTTATTACGATCGGCGCCTCCGATACTCCTTCCTCCGCTCACAGATCGTACGTACTACGCACGCGTGTTACGCTTTATACACACTGCACATGCGTGTGACTCCGCCCGTCCCTGACGTTCTTTCTAGTCTATTCCCCGCCCCTTTTCGTTCAGCGAAGTGGGGGAAGAGCACATGGCGGAGACGCAGCAGGTGCTAAGCTATAGCAACGAGGAGGAGGGGGAGGAAAGCCCGGAGCCGGAAACGTCTGGATCCAGAAGGAGACGATTTAAGGCCTCAAATATGTCCTTTGGGGAGATGTTGGAGATGGTGGACATCCTGAAGAAGGCCGACTATGATGGAAAGTATGGACCTTACCCCAACCCCAATATCAGAAAGGCCAAGATCATGGCGAAAGTGGTCAAAAGTCTGCACCGGAATTTCGGGGTACAACGATCGAAAGATCAGCTCAGGAAGCGGTGGTCGGACCTGAAATTAAGAGAACAGTACAGAAAGATCCGGAGAGTGCTGCAAAAAAATATGTAGTTGTCCAGTGTTCCTATTCTTTATGTTTATTACGTTCGTGCTGCTCCATGTGCTTTTAGGAACTGTTGTACAGTTTAAAATGGCAACTTTAATGTTCATGGGCACATTATTCGTTCGTATTAAACATTTTTCTTTCGGCCTATAAAACACCATTGTTTTTGCCATATGCATTGGACCACATTTTTTAGGGGCCTACTTGTATGAAAAATATTTGGTTGTGTAGATGGGTTTGTTACTAAAATGAAATACCAACTAGATTCTGTGTAAGGAGAGGACACTCAGCAGCTGTTTACACATCTGGATGCTGGAGCACTAGTGTGGGACACAAGAACACCCTTTTTATTAGGGGGGCCCACACAGGTGCTCCAGTGTATACTATAGGGGTGTCTCCATCTGTGAAGCTTGTACAAAACAGTTAAGTATTCAAGCTTGACAAAGGACACTAAAAATTCTACATCTTGGAACTCAGCCAAAATAGACAATTGTACCCCACTTCCAAGCAATGTTGCATATTTCTAGTTCTGCCATAAAATATCTGTGTGCTAAGTATACCTTTTTTTTTTCACATGGGGATAAAAGACTCGGAGGACACCCCTCATCCGAGGAGACCAGAGACTCCCACCTCTTGAAGAAGGGGAAATACTCCCAACACAAGAAGAGCAGGAGGAGGAAGACGTGGTGGAACTAGTCACCACAACAGGTGAGTGCCTGTGACCACAGGCTCAGGTAAGAGATGGATGCCGGCATATTTATAATACCTGTTTTTTTGGTTTCTCTCTTTTTAGGTGATCGTGATGTTGTGGATCTTGATCCTTTCACCTCGGAAAGTGCCCAGATCCTGATCGGGGAGATCATGGGGTGTAATGTTACCTTGGAAAATATCACTAAAAACATCAATGATGTTATTAATAAAAATAAAAACATCATTGATGTTTTGGGGAGAGTTTAAAACCCCTCCAAAGCCCTTTCTTTTATGGTGTACTACAATTTTAAATTTTTTTTTTGCAAATTGTCGAAAAGCCAAATTTGGAGGATGCACACAGTGTGCCAACATTTGTTATCTGCCATCGCGGGAGATCAATGGACGCGTTTTGGGGGTGCAACCCCTTCCTCAATAATAAAGTAGCTGTGAGGAGGGGGTTGCACCACCAAAACACGTCCCTTGATCCCCCGTGATGGCAGCTAGCACATGTTGACATTCGGCTATTTGTGTGCATCTTACAAATTTGGCTTTTCCGGGGGTGACTTCACCCCATCTGAACGCAATATTAAACACAGTTCCTAAATACTCATGTCTGATATTGCCTTCAAGTTCTACCAAATGTGAACTTTGTAAGTTCAAGATTTGTGTCTTTCTTGTTGGTTTGAAACATGACTGTTTTATCTTAAATAGACATTTGTACTTTTTCTAATGCCACCACAAAAATTGTTATACAACAAACATGTTGGTTTGTTTTAAAAACCTTTTCTAAATGCACATGTGATTGTGCTGGTATTAAAAAGATTGTTAATCAAGAATGTGTGGATAATTGTCTAAACGCTACAACACTTTTGTGGTGCTCCAATTGCTGCTTTATGTGACAATGGGGGTTATTTAATAAGGGCCAATCCACTTTGCACTACAAGTGCAGTTTCAGTGCAGTTTCAAGTGCACTTGTCGTGCAAAGTGTCTTTGCCTTTAGTAAATTACAACCAACAGTGCCTTGTAAGGTTATACAATCACGCCATTTTTAGGACTCACCACATTTCTGTCAGGGTCAGCTAAAACAAACACAAGCAGTAAATGTCAACAAAGATTTGCTTAATTTGTTTTTTTATTTGATAAAGGTTTCACACATTGTCTGGCATATTGATGGCCCCCCTACCCGCAAAGAACTCAAGGTATCTTAGCCGGACATCACGGGCACTCAGGAAGGGCAAGCCAGGACGGCCACTTTCAAGCGCCGTCAGGGTTGTTTCATTTATCATTCCGGCCTCAGGCCCAACTGAGCCACCATAGTTGGCAGAATGTTGACGTAAAAAGTTATGTAGAACACAGCATGCCAGGATAATATGATTCAGTTTATACTCCGCCATATGTATGGTGTCAGAAATAGGCGGAACTGGCTGGCCATGATTTCAAATGTGTTCTCCACCACTCTTCTGGCTCTGGCCAGCCGGTAATTAAAAACCCTCTGGTCCGGGGTGAGGGTCCTCATCGGGAATGGCCGCATAAGATGGTCCCCCAGCGCAAATGCTTCATCCGCAACGAAGACGAATGGGAGTCCTTCCACATTCTCTTCTGGAGTTGGCAAGTCCAAGCTGCCATTCTGGAGATGCCTGTAAAACTCCGTCTGGGCGATGACTCCACCATCGGACATCCGGCCATTCTTCCCCATGTCCACATACAGGAACTTGTAATTAGCCGACACCACCGCCAACATCACAATACTGTTGAACCCCTTATAATTATAATAGTACAACCCCGAGTTGGGTGGTGGGACGATGTGGATGTGTTTCCCATCAAATGCCCCTCCGCAGTTAGGAAAGTCCCACCGCTGGGCAAAGTAGGAGGCCACAGTCTGCCATTCCTGTGGCGTGGAAGGAAACTGTTGAGGAAAACAAAAAAATTAGTCTTTTTGCACATAAACATGGAAAGCAGATTAGACACAAACATTCTTGGCCAACATCAAGATAACATTTCTTAATGGGAATTTTTAAAGATCAAAGTATAAGGTGCACCTATCATATCCCCCCCCCCGTCATGGGCCATTTCTAACATTATAGGGGGGAGCTCTTGGACAGGTAACCCTCTCCACTTCATTGAGAGATGAATGCCTAAATAATGGGTATTACTTGGAACAGCCCCTCCTTAGTTACACTATTGGCAGCCCACTGAACAGGTAAGTGTCATAATACAAAGATATAAATACACATTGTACACATTTGGACATTCTGCAATGACAATGGTCAGTCCACCCCTGTGCCTCACCATGTGCCCCCTCAATTTAATTTTTTTTTTTTTTTTTACAAAAATGCAATGTCTAAGAGGGAGAGCGTCCCCAGTCAGCTTCTGCGGGTGATTCCTCCCCCCTCCCCCTGCTCGCTGACACTGCATAATGCAAGCACTCACACAACCACGGCTGCCCGATCTGCTCTTTCCCCTGCATCCTCATTGGCAGGGAGAAGAGCAAGTTGCAGGAAGGACTCCACCAGGACTCTCAGTTACTGAAAAAACAGACTGATTTATCCCTTCCTTAGGACAGGAGAACCAGCCTGTAAATTCCAAGAGATGCCAGACCAGCATTGTCAATAGCAGAGGCAGGACAGCAAGAGGAGGCTGGGGAACCCCACAGTGGCAGAACACCAGGACCCGGTGGCAAGACAACCTTTGCAACCCTGATAGTTCTCCCACTGCTTTGGACCCTTATATTTTCTTGGTATGCTGGTAACATATATCTCTTGTTTTCTGCCACCCTGGGGGGGCCCAATACAGTAGGAAGGGAGCTCACTGCAGAACATGTGAAAGGGCCATTGTGGGATTGTAGTAAAGGGCCCCAAGATATATATATATATATATATATATATATATATATATATATATATATATATATATATGCATTTTATAGTTGCCCCCCTACTTTTGTCCCTGTCCCCCCATGTGCCCCCCCTAAATATGAAAGCTGGAGACGCCACTGGCCCTTGCACTACATGCTTTGGGAAATTCATCCATACATCTGACCACAAAAGAGGTGGGTATAGTGTGTATGGGTTTGGCAATGTCAGCAGATAGATGATTGAGGATAGATAGAGAATTGGTATCAGCTAACTTAGCAGTTGGGGGGAGGGAGGGTTCCAAATGATTTGGGGACCCCAAAAAAAGCCTCTGGCACTCTGCCTGAATTTAAAGCACAAATCACATTTAAAAACATTTGAGGGGGTGTTTGGGGTAAAGCACTACTATGGAGCTGATAAAATACATTGTTCAGTGACTACATGAGGTGAATATAGGGGCAGGAGACCATTTTGGGGAGGTAAGTGAAGGCAAATATATGTATGAAGGACAAAAAAAAATTACATAACAATTCAGTATGCATGAGAACAAAGGGGACATTCACAGCATATTACAATCATGGTAATTAGGGAATAAGGAAAGAAATACAACATATTATCAAACATTATATACAATAAAATGTGATATTAAAGGATAAAAATCTTACCTTAATATACTCCTTCTGCAGGACCTGGATGATGGCAGAACAGGTCTCTGGGATAATTATCCCCAGAGCCTGGGGGGAGATGCCTGTCGAGAACTTCAAGTCCTGCAGGCTTCTCCCCGTTGCCAAGTACCGCAGGGTGGCGACTAACCTCTGCTCCGGAGTGATGGCTTGCCTCATGCAGGTATCCTGCCTGCTAATATAGGGGGTCAGCAAAGCCAAGAAACGGTGAAATACGGGGTCCATCATCCGGAGAAAGTTCCTGAAATCATCAGGATTATTCTCACGGATCTCACGGAGCAAAAGCATGACAGAACTGGTCATGCTGAAGCAACCAATTCTTGGTCCATGAACTCCTCCCCAACCTGTTCATGGACTGGACTTGTGTCAAGGTCAGGACCCTAACACCAAGTCCCCGCACAGCACGAACTCTACGAGGAGTATGAATACGCAACATGGCTAGAAAACGGTCGGCTGCTCAGAACGAAGTAACAGAACGCACTGAAGAACAGCAAGGCCTGTGAAGAGCGACCTGAAAAACAGTAACGAACGAACAAGAACACAATGACTAATCAAAGTCACGCGTAGCTTGCTGCACGCACTGAAGAGCAGATACAAACCCACAAGTATAAACTGAACAGCAGAAAACGATCTGAAAACCACGAGTCTGAAAAAGCGCGAATCGTCTCTCACCAAACTTTTACTAACACGAGATTAGCAAAAGGAGCCCAAAGGGTGCCACGCTTGGTTCTAAAATGGCCTTTTCTAGTCTCGTCATACGTGGTTTACGTCACCGCGTTCTTGGAGATCGGAAATTCCGACAACTTTGTGTGACCATGTGTACGCAAAACAAGTTTGAGCCAACATCCGTCGGAAAAAATCCTAGGATTTTGTTGTCGGAATGTCCGATCAATGTCCGACCGTGTGTACGGGGCATAAGTGTATGAGTATGGAGTAATGGCTATTGGTTTTAGCAGTTAGTATGTCATTGGTGAGTTTTAGTAGGACAGTTTCAGAGGAATGTTGTGGACGGAAGCCAGACTGTAAGGGGGGAGAGAAGGTTCTTGTCCGTGAGGTAGCAACTCATTCGGTCATGGGCAAGGTGTTTGATGAGCTTGGAGGCAAATGGGAGCAGGGAGATGGGTCTTAAGTTATTCAAACAGGTGGGGTCTAGTGAGGAGGGTTTTTTAAGTATGGGGGTAACCAGTAAATGTTTGAGCGGGGAAGGAAAGGTGCCGGAGGAGAGGGAGAGGTTAAAGATGTGGGTTAGGGAGTTTAGGATAGAGCAGGAAGGTGGTCGCAGTAATTGTGAGGGGACAGGTGGTGAGGTGGGCCATGGAGAGAAGTTTATCAACTTCATTGGTGGTAACTGGGCAGAAGGAGGAGAGTATTGAGTGTGGTGTTGGACCTGATGTCTTGGGTAGGGGGGGGAGTTGAATGCTGGATATCTCCTCGTGAATTGTGCCGATTTTGCTTTCGAAATGGCTGGCAATCTGTTGAGCGGTAAGCAAGTTGGTGGGTGGGGGCAGTGAAGTAAGGAATTAAGGGTAGAAAAGGGTTGACAAGGTTTGTATGAGAGGGTTTTGCTTAGAGTGTTGTAGTAGGTTTGTTTAGCATTGTGGAGGCAGGAGTTGTATTTGAGAAGGGCAGATTTGTAGAGGGTCTTGCAGGGATTTAGATTTACGCCATGCTAGCTCAAGGGCATGTCTGCGTCTCTTGAGACTTCTGGTGTCATCTGTTTGCCAGGGTTGTGGCAGATGGAGCCTGGTTCTGTGTGTAGAAAGAGCAGCAAGTACGTCTAGGGAGGATGACAGCATGTTGTTGTAGATGGAAGTGGTTAGGTCTGTGCAGGACAGGGGTGCGATTTTGTCATAAAGGCCATCAGTATCAGAATGAAGAAGGGAAGACTTGAGGTTGCGAAGGTTTCTGCAGGTAGTGGTTTGTGGGTTGGCAGCATGGGAGGTAGGAGACAAGGAGAGTGTGAAACAGATAAGGTTGTGATCAGAGAGAGGAAAGGGGGTGTTAAAGAGATTGCAGGGAGTGCAGCGATGGGAGAATACAAGGTTGAGAGTATTGCCATTGGAGTGAGTGGTGGCTTGTGTCCATTGTGTTAGGTTAAAAGAGGAGGTTAGGTTAAGTAGTTGAGAAGTGGTTGCAGTATTAACATTGATTGAAATGTTAAAGTTACCAAGGATGATGGCAGAGAAAATAGGGTAGCCATGCAGAGAAGTCATCCAGAAAGTGTGACACTGGTCCAGAAGGCCGATAAATGACTGTGACACTCAGAAGAGCTGGAGAGAAAAGACCAATGCAGTGCACTTCAAAAGAGTAGGGGAAAAGAGAGGGAGGTGTGGGAAGAACCTGAAAGGTCCATTGTGGGGAGAGGAGTAGTCGCCTCCTTTTCGTCCACTGGGTCTCATGGAGTGAGTCCATAGGAGGCCACTGTGGGACAGGGCAGCTGGAGAGGTAGCGTTGAATTCCTGGAACCAGGTTTTGGTAACAGCAAATAGATTAAGGGATTTGGAGAGGAAAAGGTAATTGACAGAAGCTAGTTTGTTGAAGACTAAGCGGGCATTCCAGAGGGCATATGAAAGAGGGGGCTGACTTGTGGAATCAGGGGAATTGGGATGAGAAGGTGGGAGTTATTACTACTCTTGGAGGAGTTAGACAGCCAATTTTGGGGGTGGGAATTGGATGTGGGAGGTCCGGGGTTTGGTGCAATATTCCCAGACATTAGGAGTAGTAGGAGGGTGAAGAGGACAGCATAGAAGCAGAACTTGGATTTGATTGTCATCTGATAACAGAAGGTGCCTGAACAAAGACCATGGTAGTTTAGCAGGCAATTTTGTTACTGAAAGCTGTAGATTTCAAAAGATTAAAATATATTTTGAAATTACAATTAGCATGTTAAAATGTTCATAAGTTTACATTTATTTTAATTGTATTTGTATTCTACACTTTTCCATATTGGTCAGGCATGTTTGTAGCTTTGAGAACCACATGATGTTCCCCAAGAAGAAATAAGATATCTACGGTTGGTCAAGCCTCCATATTTGCCGTCTATCATTTTTTTTTAGCATTTCCAAAATAAGTGCACATCTAAAACTGTGTGGCAGTATATGCTCTTAGATTTGCTTTCTCAACCAATGTGCTATTTTGCCTCCATTTGTCATAGTTATTTTACTAGACAGCCTTACAATGAAACGCAACACAATTTCAAAACAGCTATCAGCAGCCATCTTACACAGCACAGAGCCAAGATATGTTTTCTCCTTATTTGCTGTGTAAACTTCACTACTTTTAATCCTTTGTAGCTTTAGGAAAACCCTGAAAGAATTACGCTTAAGCACTAACCAGGCTTGTGCAGAATGTGATATAAAAAGCTCACAAACAAGCTACAAGGATTTTTGTGCGCGCAGTTATGGTCTATCATTATTAAACGTCTCTGGCTGGACGGAAGAGGTGCTTTATCACAAACAGCCATTCATCAGCGCTTGCCAAGCCAGCTCACATCTGACCTCTGCAGCAATAATGCTGCATCAAGTAGGCCAACTACCCAGTTTAGCTGCAGAGCAGGGAGCATAAGATGGCTTGAAGATTAAGTGCGCTGCTTCATGTTTTCATTCCCAGGAGCCTTGCGGGCTGATGTTGTATTGATTGGTAAAGTTTACCAGTAAGTATCACAAACAACAATAGCCAGGTCAACGATCGGTGATGCCTGAATGTGAATTCCCCTGTGGAGCTCAGGAATGCTGGACTAAGGCAATGCTATCATGATGTCTGAGTGCAGGTTGAATAAGGTTTCGTCGGAAATCGAGAGACTGAAAACCCGCTGGCTGAAATGACATTTAAACAAGCTGCTTGTGGGAGCATGGCAAGCAGTAATGGAACAATTACATACAGCCGAACAGTGAATCCCCAGGAAAACAAGACCTGCTTGTTAAATAAATTGCCAGTTTAAGGATGATTAATTAATATATAATGACTAATTAATATCGGAGCCTCTACACTGCACATAAAAGGAGAATATAATTGTAGTTAACTAAGTGCATTAAATTGAACTATTGCTGTGTTCTATCACAACATATTTGTGTCTATTTTCTTTCGTGCTTTTTTGTTGATGGTTGTACACAGCCCAAAATTTTTGAATGATGCCACTGATAGCAGCATTACTTGTAAACATTAGATGTGAAGGAGTTAAAATTTAGGTGCATCTAAAAAAATGTAATATCATCAAAAGTTCATTTATTTCAGGTATTCAATTAAAAAAGTGAAGCTCATATATTATATAGATTCATTACACACAAAATCATATATTCAAGCATTTCTTTCTATACATTTTGATGATTATGGCTTACAGCTAGTGACAACCCAAAATTCAGTATCTCAGAAAATTTGAATATTGTGAAAAAGTTTAATATCATAGACTCACATTCTAATCAGCTAATTAACTCAAAATACATGTAAAGGTTTTCTGAGCCTTTAAATGGTCTCTCAGTTTGGTTCAGTAGGTTACACAATCATGGGGAAGTCTTGACAGTTGTCCAGAAGAGGAGGGTAAGTCACTAAAGAAGCTGGCTGTTCACAGAGTGCTGTATCCAAGCGTATTAATGGAAAGTTGAGTGGAAGGAAAAAGTGTGGTAGAAAGAGGTGCATAAGCAACAGGGATAACCGCAGTCTCGAGAGGATTGTGAAGAAAAGGCCATTCAAGAATTTGGGGGAGATTTACAAGGAGTCGGACTACGGCTGGTGTCAGTGCTTCAAGAGCCCCACATGCAGACTTATCCAGGACATGGGTTACAACTAGAGAGAGTATCACCACTCCAGGTGGGTCAGATCAAAGTAAAAGGCATCTCCATCAGTCTAGAAGTCCAGGTGCTGGCAATGCTATGGCAGTTAGACATCAAATAAATTCTGGACAGCCGCACTCCAAAGATATTTGCCTTTATTCAATAAGGTGTCATCCAAAATACAGGTCACAGCAAAGTTTCGCACTACAAGGAGTGCTTAGTGATAGCTAACAATCACAAAAATCAAAGTGAAATAAATAATAAAAATTGCAAACCATGTGACCACATAATCAGCAGATATCAATTAATCAATGAATATACCAATTAGGCATCATGAGTCATCTGTGGTCTCAACAAGTGCAGTGAGAAAAAGGAAATGAAAACAAAATCAGTGAATAAATGATTGAAATAAAAGTACAATTAAGGGATATCATGTGCAAAAGCAAAAATGCGTGAAAAAAATTGTGTAAAAAATGTGTGTGAAGATATATAAATATAAAAAAATATAAAAAAGTGAAAATATATATATATATATATATATATATATATATATATATATATATATATATATATATATATATATGTTGAAATATGCATGTGTATAGCAATGAAATAAAGTGAAGTAAAAACATTGTGAAAACAGTGGTGAATGTGTGTATGTGTATATTTAAGTTGACCAACAATAATTAATGCTTAGAAATAAATGATGAAAAATTGTTAAATGCATATGTAAAATAAAGTGAAAAAATAAAGTGAAAAAAGTACAATAAAAAGTGAAAGATGGAATCTGTATTGCGATAAACATTACAAATATTGGACAGATCCATATGCGTGATGCATTAATTAATGTATAGTTAGTATATAAAAAGAATATATGCAATCAAAATAAGGGATGAGGCAGAGGGGAGGGGAGAGGGAGGGGAAAAGGGGGGAGGGGAAAAAGGAAGGGGGGGAGAAGGCAGGAGAGGGAATGGGGAAGAGGGGGAAGGGAAGGGGAAAAAGGAAAGAGGGGAAAGGGAAAAAGGGAGAAAGGGAAAAAGAAGGAGACGAAATCGTGTTCACTAAATAGCTAAACATGAATGTCACTTTCTATATCCAATGATGAAATGCAAGCACTAGATGTCAAAGATAGTCTATATAGAGTGTGACTATAATGATGTATATTGTGAATGTTCATAAATGTGATGAATGAACAAATTAAAGTGTATTAATGAGCAAGCAAAAAAAAACGTACTTGTTGAAACATCAATGCACCAACCAATAATGCATATCATGAGTAAGGAATATTAATGCATCAATGGATATAGACGTAAAGACAATAAATGTTGACACTTCCATGTTGTGTATTAAAATTCCAAATATGGACACCTATAAGCATATAAACATATATACAAATACACCTAAAATCAACACGATCTACACAGAGATCCATAATGTACATAATCTACATAGAGGGACACCAGTATCTTCATATTTTCATGACACAAAGCTCAAGGAGGACCTGTAAACAGTCATAAACTATTAATGAATTGGTATGAAAAAGCTAATTGAGTATAATTTAATAAATAATGCCGCAAAAGCAGAAAAAAGAGAGGGGTGTTTATATGAGATAAAAATTGCATTAAAACAGACCTTTCACTATAATGTCTAAACCTGAACATATGTATATACATACTGTAATTATGCTCAGGTAGGGATTAACCAATAATGGTAAACTGGAGACTGGATAACAGTGAATATTAATTGAAACTAAACTGTCAAAACGGTATGATTGGATATTATGAACACTGGTCTATAATTACAGTATGTATATACATATGTTCAGGTTTAGACATTATAGTGAAAGTTCTGTTTTAATGCAATTTTTTATCTCATATAAACATCCCTCTCTTTTTTCTGCTTTTGCAGCGTTATTTATTAAATGATACTCAATTAGCTTTTTCATACCAGTTCATTAATAGTTTATGACTGTTTATGACTGTTTACAGCTTCGTGTCATGAAAATATGAAGATACTGGTGTCCCTCTATGTAGATTATGTACATTATGGATCTCTGTGTAGATCGTGTTGATTTTAGGTGTATTTGTATATATGTTTATATGCTTATAGGTGTCCATATTTGGAATTTTAATACACAACATGGAAGTGTCAACATTTATTGACTTTACGTATATATCCATTGATGCATTAATATTCCTTACTCATGATATGCATTATCGGTTGGTGCATTGATGTTTCAACAAGTGCGTTTTTTTTTGCTTGCTCATTAATACACTTTAATTTGTTCATTCATCACATTTATGAACATTCACTATATACATCATTATAGTCACACTCTATATAGACTATCTTTGACATCTAGTGCTTGCATTTCATCATTGGATATAGAAAGTGACATTCATGTTTAGCTATTTAGTGAACACGATTTCGTCTCCTTCTTTTTCCCTTTCTCCCTTTTTCCCTTTCCCCTCTTTCCTTTTTCCCCTTCCCTTCCCCCTCTTTCCCATTCCCTCTCCTGCCTTCTCGCGCCCCCCTTCCTTTTTCCCCTGTGCCTTCCTACCAGGTTGGGGACAGAGTCTGGCTGTCGTCTCGCAACCTCCGACTTCGTGTTCCTTCTTTGAAGTTCGCACCTCGGTTTATTGGGCCTTTCTGTATCCTTCGCAGGGTTAACCCAGTGGCTTACGCGTTGGACCTTCCTCCTAATATGCGCATCTCTAATGTGTTTCATGTCTCCTTATTGAAACCTTTGGTCTGCAACCACTTTGCCACTTCGGTGCCATGTCCTCACCCTATACAGGTTGAGAACCATGAGGAGTATGAAGTACAATCCATTGTTGACTCCCGTAGGTACCGTGGGCACATACAGCACCTGGTGCATTGGAAGGGGTACGGTCCAGAGGAATGCTCTTGGGTCTCATCCTCGGACGTACATGCCTCTGTCCTCCTCCGTGATTTCCATAGACGTTTTCCCCTCAGGCCTGGTGGTCCTCCGAGGGGGAGGGGTCGTTGAGGAGGGGGTACTGTCAGGACTGGGCTCAGCCCTTCTTTCTCTGAGCTGGCCGCTCCACTGTCGGCTAATTGCCAGCTCCTTTCTCTCCACAGTGACTCAGCTGTTGATGATCTACTCGTCAGTCCTGGCTACTTAAAGCCGTCCAGCTCACTTCATCTCTGCCTTCACCTTTGGTCACATCTCTGAGACTTTCTCCTGTGTTCCTGTTCCTTGCGAAGACTTTCTCAGCTGACATCCCTTCTGGCTCCTGATCCTGCTTGCTGTACTACTACGTTGATCTCTGGCTCTCTGACATTGGCATTGGCTGACTACCCGATCTGGTTACTGAACTCTGGCTACGTATTGACTACGCTTACTCTGTTTACCTTTTTATTATTATTAAACAAGTGTGATTAACTATACTTCTGTCTCAGTCTGATTCATGGTTTCTGACAATTCTGGACCGGGGGCTTTAGCCTACTGTTGGCTGAAAATGGGTCACATGAGTGCAAAATGAACTGCACTCCTGTGATCCATAGGAGAAGTAGGGCCAAAATAGCTTTGACCTTACTTCTTCTTTAATATAGACACACAAAGAAATTCACTCATGACCTTACTGGTGCTCTAACAACAGACATTGGTGTTGATTTACTAAAACCGGAGAGCGCAAAACTGGGTGCAGCTGTGCAAAGAAACCAATCAGCTTCCAGTTTAAAAGTTTAATTGAACAAGCTGAAGTTAGAAGCTGATTGGCTAACATGCAAAGCTGCACCAGATTTTGCACTCTCCAGTTTTAGTAAATCAAGCCCATACCCCATTCTATACAGTTTATTATATATATGTGTATATATATATATATATATATATATATATATATATATATATATAGCTTTGTTGCCCTTCTTTGTACTAATTGTGGATACTATGTACAGTATACATACATTTTTATTACAAAAATTTACGATCACCCTATTATGGGGCAATTTTGGTAACAACCATCACAGGTCAATTGGCTTCAGTATAAATCACACAAATAGGAAACATAAGGGGAATACAAAGACACTGAATTTTAAAAGAGCCAACTTCCCTAAACTACAACTCTTGCTAGAAGGCATAAATTGGGATAAGACAAAGAACACGGATGAGAGATGGGTTTGCTCTAAGAGCATATTAAATAAGGGCTTTAGCCAATGCATCCCATTGGTTAATAAATTTAAAAGAGCGAACAAAAGTCCAGGATGGCTTAACTCCAATGTAAAAATGCATATAAAAGCAAAGGAGAAGGCCTTCAAAAAATACAAGGTTGAGGGATCATCATCAGCATTCAGACTTTATATAGAATGCAACAAGAAATGTAAGAGTGCAATAAGGACGGCTAAGATAGAACATGAAAGACACATAGCGGAGGAGAGCAAAAAAAAACCCCAAGAAATTCTTTACGTATGTAAACAGTAAAAAAGGGAGGACAGACCATATTGGCCCCATAAAGAATGAGGAAGGACATCTGGTTACAAAGGATGGGGAGATGGCGAAGGTATTGAATTTATTCTTCTCCTCAGTCTTCACGAGGGAATCGGGGGGGGCGTCAGTAACCAAAACTGCAGTGTTTATCCTCATGACACATCACAGGAAGCACCTCCATGGTTAACAGAGGACAGAATTAAAATTAGACTTGGGAAACCTAATATTAATAAATCCCAGATGGCTTGCACCCTAAGCACGTACTTAGGGAACTCAGTCAAGTAATTGTCAGACCATTGTTCCTAATTAGGGATGAGCTTCGTGTTCGAGTCGAACCCATGTTCGACTCGAACGTCGTCTTTTCGATCGTTCGTTGAATTGCGAACAATATGGGCCGTTCGCGCCAAATTCGTGTGGCGCGTCACTGCCCATAATTCACTGCGGCATCGCAGTGCATTGCTGGCTGATGATTGGCCAAGCATGCACTATGACCCGCATGCTTGGCCAATCACAGCGCCGTCAGTAGAGAGAGCTGTAATTGGCCAAAGCGGCTTTGGCCAATTATGGCTCAGGGGGTTTAGAACACGCCCCACACTATATAAGGCCGCCTGCACGGCGGCCCTGTGTAGTGTGTTCCGGCGTGCTTAGAGAGAGAGAGAGACAGTGTCATTTCATTTGAGTTAGCTAGATTAGGCAGGACAGTCAGTGAGTTAGCTGCACTTACAGTGTATTGTGTATATATATGCATTCCAGGTGTTGTATGTATATATATATATATATATATATACACACACACTGTATTCAGTTTAGCTAGATCCGTTCCTGCTATCTTCCTACTGACAGGCAGGCTTGTCTTGCTGGTGTTCTTTTAATCCTATTAGTACCACAGTACCACAGTCAGGCAGCTAGACTATTGACCTCTGCACAGTGTTCAGCTAAAGCTACAAGTTAGGGTAGTGCGTCCTCCTCACAGTGTTCAGCTAAAGCTACAAGTTAGGGTAGTGCGTCCTCCTCACAGTGTTCAGCTAAAGCTACAAGTTAGTGTAGTGTGTCCTCCTCACAGTGTTCAGCTAAAACTACAAGTTAGTGTAGTGTGACCTCTGCACAGTGTTCAGCTAAAGCTACAAGTTAGGGTAGTGCGTCCTCCTCACAGTGTTCAGCTAAAGCTACAAGTTAGTGTAGTGCGTCCTCTGAACAGTGTTCAGCTAAAGCTACAAGTTAGGGTAATGCGTCCTCCTCACAGTGTTCAGCTAAAGCTACAAGTTAGTGTAGTGCGTCCTCCTCACAGTGTTCAGCTAAAGCTACAAGTTAGTTTAGTGTGACCTCTGCACAGTATTCAGCTAAAGCTTCAAGTTAGGGTAGTGCGTCCTCCTCACAGTGTTCAGCTAAAGCTACAAGTTAGTGTAGTGTGTCCTCCTCACAGTGTTCAGCTAAAACTACAAGTTAGTGTAGTGCGACCTCTGCACAGTGTTCAGCTAAAGCTACAAGTTAGTGTAGTGCGTCCACCTCACAGTGTTCAGCTAAAACTACAAGTTAGTGTAGTGCGACCTCTGCACAGTGTTCAGCTAAAGCTACAAGTTAGTGTAGTGCGTCCTCCTCGCAGTGTTCAGCTAAAACTACAAGTTAGTGTGGTGCGACCTCTGCACAGTGTTCAGCTAAAGCTACAAGTTAGTGTAGTGCATCCTCTGAACAGTGTTCAGCTAAAACCACAAGTTAGTGTAGTGCGTTCTCTGCACAGTGTTCAGCTAAAGCTACAAGTTAGGGTAGTGCGTCCTCCTCACAGTGTTCAGCTAAAACTACAAGTTAGTTTTTTGCGAGCTCTGCACAGTGTTCAGCTAAAGCTACAAGTTAGTTTAGTGTGACCTCTGCACAGTATTCAGCTAAAGCTTCAAGTTAGGGTAGTGCGTCCTCCTCACAGTGTTCAGCTAAAGCTACAAGTTAGTGTAGTGTGTCCTCCTCACACTGTTCAGCTAAAACTACAAGTTAGTGTAGTGCGACCTCTGCACAGTGTTCAGCTAAAGCTACAAGTTAGTGTAGTGCGTCCACCTCACAGTGTTCAGCTAAAACTACAAGTTAGTGTAGTGCGACCTCTGCACAGTGTTCAGCTAAAGCTACAAGTTAGTGTAGTGCGTTATAGAAAATTGGTAAGAGGTTGAGGACATACACAGGAGCTAAGACGATTCTCCCAGTCCCTAATTGTAATCAAATGCAACGAAGGATAGATTTCTATCAAAAGACATGGGATTTTTGTAGGGAGATAGTACGTCTATTCACAGTAGGTACCAACAAATGAAGTATTTAAACATTTTATTTTTATTAAATTACAAAAGGGAAAAAACAAAAAAGGAATGTACACGACAGATATCAATATATATAAGCATCAATAAGACCATCCAGTATTGTGTTCAAATCCTATTCATGCCTGTCAGCCAACATGTTTCGCAAAAGAATAATTGCTTCATCAGGGCATAAAGCGGCATCATTGATTCATTTAAACTATAAGAACAACAAATAAATATACTAGAGTTAGAATTTTCTGGTGGTCATATACATTCAGATGTCATGAGAGATGTGTAATAATTCGTCTAAGCAATTAGTCTGGTAATCTCACCTACTGGTGCAAGTCAAGGGTTAAAAGCATACTCCACCATTGCCAGGCATCGTCCACTATGCCAGCTGGTGCAAAAACTCCAGGGGTGCCAGATCCCAGCCGGATATTGCCAATAGAGGGACTGGACCGTACGGTAGCAGGACAAAAATCTAATAAGATATATAGAAAGCAAAGAAATCGATAAAGAGTCGCTAAGAAAGTCGCTAACCAATCTAAAACTGTAATGTATGTTTGGTCCATTCAAAAGAGTAATCAGAACGACAAATAGTTCATCTCCCTTAACAACAGCATAGCATGGACAGGTGAAATTAATGCCTGGCCATGCATACTGAGGAATGGGCATTTAACAATAATATACAATATGGTGTTGTGAGCAATGTGTACTACCCCTAGCAATCAATAGGTATATGCTTGATGGTAAAGTCCCTATATAGACTCCAAAAGGGGAGGTGGCTAATGGGGAGGAGTTAGTGTAGTGCGTCCTCCTCCCAGTGTTCAGCTAAAACTACAAGTTAGTGTAGTGCGACCTCTGCACAGTGTTCATCTAAAGCTACAATTTAGTGTAGTGCATCCTCTGAACAGTGTTCAGCTAAAACCACAAGTTAGTGTAGTGCGTTCTCTGCACAGTGTTCAGCTAAAGCTACAAGTTAGGGTAGTGCGTCCTCCTCACAGTGTTCAGCTAAAACTACAAGTTAGTTTTTTGCGAGCTCTGCACAGTGTTCAGCTAAAGCTACAAGTTAGTGTCGTGTGTCCTCCTCACAGTGTTCAGCTAAAACTACAAGTTAGTGTAATGTGACCTCTGCACAGTGTTCAGCTAAAGCTACAAGTTAGTGTAGTGCATCCTCTGAACAGTGTTCAGCTAAAGCTACAAGTTAGTGTAGTGCATCCTCTGAACAGTGTTCAGTTAAAGCTACAAGTTAGTGTAGTGCGTCCTCTGAACAGTGTTCAGCTAAAGCTACAAGTTAGTGTAGTGCGTCCTCCTCACAGTGTTCAGCTAAAGCTACCTGTAGAAGGTCGGTGGTGTTTTCCTGATCCTATCACTACCACAGGCAGCTAAATAAGTTACAAGTTAGTTTTTTGCAAGCTCTGCGCAGTGTTCACCTAAAGCTACCTGTCGAAGATTGGTGGCGTTTTCCTGATCCTATCACTACCACAGGCAGCTAAATAAGCTACATGTTATTTTTTTTTGCGAGCTCTGCAGTGTTCACCTAAAGCTACCTGTAGAAGGTTGGTGGTGTTTTCCTGATCCTATCACTACTGCAGGCAGCTAAATAAGCTACAAATTCGTTTTTTGCAAGCTCTGCACAGTGTTCAGCTAAAACTACAAGTTATGCCGCGTACACACGGTCGGACTTTTCGTCTACAAAAGTCCAACGGACGCTGACGGACTAAAGCTGGCTGGTAATCCGATCATGTGTGGGCTTCTCCGGACTTTCAACGGACTTTTTCAGGCTCAAATCCGACGGACTTAAGATTTGAAACATGCTTCAAATCTTTCCGACGGACTCGAGTCCGGTCGAAAAATCCGCTCGTCTGTATGCTAGTCTGACGGACAAAAACCCACGCTAGGGCAGCTATTGGCTACTGGCTATCAACTTCCTTATTTTAGTCCGGTGTACGTCATCACGTAAGAATTCGACGGACTTTTGTGTGATCGTGTGTAGGCAAGTCTGTTCGTTAGAAAGTCCGCCGCAAGTCCGCCGCAAGTCCGTCGAAAGTCCGTCGAAAGTCTGTCGGACAGGCTGTCGGACTTTTGTAGCTGAAAAGTCCGACCGTGTGTACGCGGCATTAGTTTTTTGCAAGCTCTGCACAGTGTTCAGCTAAAGCTACCTGTAGAAGGTTGGTGGTGTTCTCATACTACAGGCAGGCAGTTGATTTTGCTAGCTGCAGTATCAGTATATATATATATATATATATATATATATATATATATATATATATATATATCCCAGCTTAGTGCAGCTACAGGCCATTAGTATGACTGGAAGGCCAACAAGGAGAGGCAGACAGTCACAAGCCAATAAAAGAGGGCAAGCAGGCTCTGTGTCTAGAGGCAACAGTGCTGGTCGTGGAGACGGTGCATCCTCATCACCACGTGGCCGTGTTGAGCCGCAACATGCGGAAGACTTGATCGAGTGGAAGCCGTCCTCATCCTCCTCATCCTCTCTCACCCAAGCTCAGGGTACTTTGTCTGGCATAGCAGCTGCCAACGCGGCCTCTTCCCTCGGCTCAATGGCATCAGTGACTCCTTCCCTAGCCCCACCATGTCCTCCTGAGGAGTCCCTCGAACTGTTTGACCACAGTGTTGGGTACATGCTCCAGGAGGATGCCCAGCATTTAGAAGGCTCTGATGATGATACTGAGCTAGATGAAGGCAGTAACATGAGCACGGACAGAGGGGGTGCCCAAGAAGGACAGCAATCTGGCAGTTATGCTCCCCCTGCTGCAGCATACTGCCAGGTTTGCTAAAGTGATGAGGAGGGAGGGGATGATGAGGTCACTGACTTAATGTGGGTGCCTGATAGGAGAGAGGAGGAGGAGGAGGCACATCACCAAAGAGGCAGGATGCCCTCCAGGGGCCAGCTTAAGGGCAGCACACTGACTGGATCACACCCCAAAGCTCCGCATGTGCAGGGCACTGCTGTCTCTGCGCGTTATTCCAAAAGTTCTTTGGTGTGGGCCTTTTTTGAGACGAGTGCATCAGATCGCACCGCTGCTATTTGCAACATATGTCTCAAGCGTATCTCGCGTGGCCAAAACATCTCCCGCTTGGGCACCACATGCTTGACCAGACATATGTTGACCTGCCATGCAGTTCGTTGGCAAGCCTATCTAGAAGACCCACACCAAAGAACAAAGAGGACCTCTCCTTGCTCCTCATCAGCTGAGATCTCCAACCCCACGATACCTTCAGTCCTCTCTGAGACCTGCACTGAGAGGAATGAAGGTGTAGAATTAGGTGTGTCACAGCCAAGTACTTGTGGGCAATCTGCTTTCGGTACACCAACATCAGATTGTACCAGGCAAATTTCCCTGCCCCAGCTGCTGCACCGCCGAAAGAAGTTCACTCCCAGCCATCTACATGCCCAGTGGTTGAATGCTAGCTTGGCAAAATTGCTAGCTCTTCAACTGCTGCCTTTTCAGTTGGTAGACTCTGCCCCCTTCCATGGGTTTGTGGAATGTGCGGTTCCTCAGTGGCAGGTACCCACACACCACTTTTTCTCATGGAAGGCGATTCCGGCTCTCTACCGGCATGTGGAAGGCAATGTCCATGCCTCGCTGGACAGCGAGGTGCATATTACCACGGACTCATGGTCCAGCAGGCATGGACAGGGACGTTACCTAAGTTTCACCGCGCATTGGGTGACTCTGCTGGCAGCTGGGAAGGATGCAGGACAAGGTGCAGTAGTGTTGGAGGTTGTTCCGCCACCGCGCCTCCAAAATGCCACTACTAATGATTGTCACACACCTCTCTCCTCCACCCCCTCCTCTTCTTCTTCCTCCATGGCCTCTTCCTGTGCTTTGTGCTATGCAGGCCAAAAGATGCCATGCGGTGCTTGAGCTGGTGTGCTTGGGGGACAGGAGCCACACTGGGGCAGAGGTTCTGTCAGCTCTGCAGGGGCAGGTTCAGAGGTGGTTGACACCACGCCAACTTAAGGCAGGAATGGTGGTTTGCGACAATGGCACCAACCTCCTCTCTGCCCTCCGACATGGACACATGACCCATGTGCCCTGTTTGGCTCATGTCCTTAACTTGGTGGTGCAGCGGTTCTTGGGCAGGTACCCGGGCTTACAGGATGTCCTGAGGCAGGCCAGGAAAGTCTGTGTGCATTTCCGCCGGTCATATAATGCCAGTGCTCATCTGGCAGACCTCCAAAAGGAGTTTAACCTGCCCAAAAACTGCCTAATCTGTGACATGCCCACCAGGTGGAACTCAACGTTGGCCATGCTGCAGCGGCTGCACACGCAGCAGAGGGCCATCAATGAGTACCTGTGCGACTATGGCACCAGGACAGAGTCAGGGGAGCTTGTTTTTTTTCCCCACGCCAGTGGGCCATGATCAGGGATGCATGCACTGTCCTGTCACCATTTGAGGAGGCCACGAGGATGGTGAGCAGTGACAGTGCATGCATCAGTGACACTGTCCCCCTTGTCCACCTGTTGGAGCACACGCTGCTTGGAATAATGGACAGGGCACTTGAGGCAGAACAGAGGCAGGAAGAGGATGACTTCCTTAGCTCTCAAGGCCCCCTTTATCCAGACAGTGTTCCTGCGTGCCCGCCAATCACACAGGAAGAGGATGAGGAGGAGGATTGTGTCAGTATGGAGGTGGAGCCTGACACTTAGCATCAGCAGCAGTCTTTAAGGGATCAGTCCCAAGAAACACATGGACTTGTACATGGCTGGGAGGAGGTGGCTGCAGACCATGTCGTCCTTAGTGACCCAGAGGACTCCGGACCGAATGCCTCAGCAAACCTATGCTGCATGGCCTCCCTGATCCTGCAAAGCCTGCATAAGGATCCTCGTATTCGTAGTATCAAGGAGAAGGACCAATACTGGCTGGCAACCCTCCTTGATCCACGTTACAAGGGTAAGGTTGTGGACCTTATCTTGCCGTCGCAGAGAGAGCAGAGGATAAAACATCTTCGGGAGGCCTTGCAGAAAAGTCTGTGCAACGCGTTCCCAGAGACTGGGAGGTTACAAACTCCTGTTTCTGGACAACATGTTGCTGAGGCTTCGGTCAGTCAAAGAAGGAGCGGTGGAGAAGGTGGCCGTCTGACTGATGCGTTCAGACAATTTTTTAGTCCGCAGCCCCAAGGTATGATCGGTTCCAGCAACCATCGCCAGCGTCTGTTTTACATGGTGCAGGAATACCTAGGGGCAAGATCTGGCTTGGACACCTTTCCCACTGAAAATCCTCTGGGTTACTGGGTCTTGAGGATGGATCACTGGCCAGAGCTTGCACAGTATGCAGTTGAGCTACTGGCCTGTCCTGCATCCAGCGTTCTTTCGGAACGCACATTCAGTGCTGCTGGAGACTTTGTAATCGATCACAGGGTGCGTCTGTCCACTGACTCAGTCGATCGACTGACCTTCATAAAAATGAATCAGTCTTGGATCACCACCAGCTACCAAGCACCTGATGCTGATGTAACCGAATATTTTTTTTTGAAATCTCAGATCCCTTCAAAGACTGCCTATGCTGATGCTGAGTGACTATCCTGAGTAATTATACTCTTCCTCCTCAATGATCATGCTGATAGCTTGAAAGAACATTTTTGGTTCTGGGCGCCACCACCAGAGCCTAAGGCCCAATTTTTCAGCCCCTGTTTAACAGGGGTGTGTAATTACAATTTTTGATGTAATACTTTGCAGCAGGGCTCGTTCCTGCGTTTCAACTAGAGTATCTGTGAGGGGTTGCAGTGTTGTGGCACCAGCACCAGTGCCTAAGGCCCAATTTTTCAGCCCCTGTTTAACAGGGGCGTGTAATTACAATTTTTGATGCAATACTTTGCAGCAGGGCTCGTTCCTGCGTTCCAACTAGAGTATCTGTGAGGGGTTGCAGTTTTGTGGCACCAGCACCAGTGCCTAAGGCCTAATTATTCAGCCCCTGTTTAACAGGGGAGTGTAATTACAATTTTTGATGCAATACTTTGCAGCAGGGCTCGTTTCTGCGTTCCAACTAAAGTATCTGTGAGGGGTTGCAGTGTTGTGGCACCATCGCCTAAGGCCCAATTTTTCAGCCCCTGTTTAACAGGGGCGTGTAATTACAATTTTTGATGCAATACTTTGCAGCAGGGCTCGTTCCTGCATTCCAACTAGAGTATCTGTGAGGGGTTGCAGTGTTGTGGCACCAGCACCAGTGCCTAAGGCCCAATGTTTCAGCCCCTGTTTAACAGGGGCGTGTAATTACAAATCTTGATTTAATATTTCACAGCAGGGCCCATTTCTGCATCCACCAAGAGCGAGTGAGGACTTACAGTGTTGTGGCACCAGCACCGCCACCACCAAAGCCCAATTTTTCTGCCCCTGTTCAACAGGGGCATGTAATTACAATTCTTGATCTAATATTTTACAGCAGGGCCCTGTGAGGGCTTACAGTGTCGTGGCCACAACAACACCTAAGGCCCAAATTTCTGCTGAGTATATAGGGCAGGCCCCTACTTTCAAACATCCAACTTACAAATGACTCCTACTTGCAAACGGAAGGAGACAACAGGAAGTGAGATGAAATCTACCCCTAGGAAGGGAAATTCTCTCCTGTAATGCCCCGTACACACGGTCGGACTTTATTCGGACATTCCGACAACATAATCCTAGGATTTTTTCCGACGGATGTTGACTTGTCTTGCATACACACGGTCACACAAAGTTGTCGGAAAATCCGATCGTTCTAAATGCAGTGACGTAAAACAAGTACGTTGGGACTATAAACGGGGCAGTGGCCAATAGCTTTCATCTCTTTATTTATTCTGAGCATGCGTGGCACTTTGACCGTCGGATTTGTCTACACACGATCGGAATTTCCGACAACGGATTTTGTTTTCGGAAAATTTTATAGCCTGCTCTCAAACTTTGTGTGTCGGAAAATCCGATGGAAATGTGTGATGGAGCCTACACACGGTCGGAATTTCCGACAACAAGGTCCTATCACACATTTTCCGTCGGAAAATCCAACCGCGTGTATGGGGCATAAGAGTTAATATGGGAAAAACATTTCTCCTTTCCACTGATGCCTTATCATCAATCCTTGTTTCACAAAAATCCCCAAATTTTCAAAAAACATTTGTCATTGGGACAAAAAGTGAGGTGAAATTTTCTGAAGAGGAGCACAGACAGCAAAACAAATGTCACAGGGGTGATAACCCTTCCCTACGTTTTCCAAAAAGCTTAAAATAGATTTTTTGGCTGGAGCTAAACACGTTAAAAATGTACCAGTTCAAAATTACAAACAGATTCTACTTAACAACAAACCTACAGTCCCTGTCTTTTTTGCACCGCCTGTATACTGCTGTTCAGAGTACAGAGCCTGTATACTGCTGTTTCCTTTTTTAATTTGGGTGCGGGGTTCCCCTTAATATCCATACAAGACCCAAAAGGCCTGGTAATGGACTGGGGGGTACCCATGCCGTTTGACTCACTGATTTTCATCCATATTGCCAGGACCCGACATTACATTAAAGCCGTAAGCAGTTTTAAATGACTTTTTTCCCTTTAAAAATTACATTTTATGCAGGGACTGTTCTAAGCACAGGAAACACGCGCCACTTTATAGGCATACTATAGACACCCCCAGGTACGATATTTAAAGGAATATTTCACTTTTTTTTTTTACTTTAAGCATCATTAAAATCACTGCTCCCGAAAAAACGGCCGTTTTTAAAAGTTTTTTTTGCATTGATACATGTCCCCTGGGGCAGGACCCGGGTCCCCAAACCCTTTTTAGGACAATACCATGCAAATTAGCCTTTAAAATGAGCACTTTTGATTTCGAACGAGGCCCATAGACGTCAATGGGGTTCTAACGTTCGTGCAAATTTTCGGTCCGTTCGCAGGTTCTGGTGCGAACCGAACCGGGAGGTGTTCGGCTCATCCCTATTCCTAATTTTTACTGACAGTCTACTGACTGGAATGGTACCAGCTGATTGGAGAAAAGCCAATGTAGCACCAATATTTAAAAAGGGCCCAAAATACATCCCTGGGAATTACAGACCAGTTAGCCTAACATTAATAGTATGTAAACTCTTGGAGGGGATGATATGGGACTATATACAAGATTTTAGTAATGAGAACGGTATCATTAGCAGTAATCAGCATGGATTCATGAAGAATCATTCTTGCCAAACCAATCTATTAACCTTCTATGAGGAGGTGAGTTGCCATATAGATAAAGGAAGGCCCGTAGACGTGGTGTATCTGGATTTTGCAAAAGCATTTGACACAGTTCCCCATAAATGTTTATTGTACAAAATAAGGTCCATTGGCATGGACCATAGGGTGAGTACATGGATTGAAAACTGGCTACAAGGGCGAGTTCAGAGGGTGGTGATAAATGGGGAGTACTCAGAATGGTCAGGGGTGGGTAGTGGGGTCCCCCAGGGTTCTGTGCTGGGACCAATCCTGTTTAATTTGTTCATAAATGACCTGGAGGATGGGGTAAACAGTTCAATCTCTGTATTTGTGGACAATACTAAGCTAAGCAGGGCAATAGCTTCTCCGCAGGATGTGGCAATCTTGCAAAAAGATCTGAACAAATTAATGGGGTAGACAACTACATGGCAAAAGAGGTTCAATGTAGAAAAATGTAAAATAATGCATTTGGGTGGCAAAAATATGAATGCAAGCTATACACTGGGGGGAGAACCTCTGGGGGGAATGTAGGATGGAAAAGGACCTGGGGGTCCTAGTAGATGATAGGTTCAGCAATGGCATGCAATGTCAAGCTGCTGCTAACAAAGCAAACAGAATATTGGCATGCATTAAAAAGGGGATTAATTCCAGAGATAAAACGATAATTCTCCCGCTCTACAAGACTCTGGTCCGGCTACACCTAGAGTATGCTGTCCAGTTGTAGGGCATCAGTCCTCAGGAAGGATGTGCTGGAAATGGAGCAAGTACAAAGAAGAGCAACAAAGCTAATAAAGGGTCTGGAGGATATTAGTTATGAGGAAAGGTTGCGAGCACTGAACTTATTCTCTCTGGAGAAGAGACGCTTGAGAGGCGATATGATTTAAATTTACAAATACCGTACTGGTGACCCCACTATAGCGATAAAACTTTTTCCCGGAAGGGAGTTTAACAAGACTTGTGGCCACTCATTAAAATTAGAAAAAAAGAGGTTTAACCTTAAACTACATAGCGGGTTCTTTACTGTAAGAGCGGAAAGGATGTGGAATTCCCTTCCACAGGCGGTGGTTTCAGCGGGGATCATCAATAGTTTCAAGAAACTATTAGATAAGCATCTGAACGACCACAACATACAGGGATATAAAAGGTAATACTGACATATAATCACACACATAGGTTGGACTTGATGGACTTGTGTCTTTTTTCAACCTCACCTACTATGTAACTATGTAAAAGAGGTGGGATGGATCAAAATCACATCTATGATTTCATAATAGAAGTACAGTAGAAATAGGTTCTATTTCTCTAACACTTTGTTTACACATCAGTTAAACCATGCCATGCCTCTGTAGCACTCTCCCAGCATAAGATGCTAGGTAAATTTAGTGTTTGGCTCCTTCTGTAATCAAGGAAGCAGCGATCATTTGTCCTAGTCTGTTTAGAGTTTCACAGGCTTGGAGTTTGATTGCTTCCCCCTGTCTCTGGAAGAGGCTTCCAGAGCTTAGGGTGGGAGATTCCATTAACAGGCCTGAATATTTATCATGCTTCAGCCAATTCCTGGAGAGGAGTTTCCAGAAAGGGGCTGAAAAGGTGATAAATAGTCTGAAGCACTATTTATCTAAATACTGCGTGTCTTGGAGTACCCCATGTCATAATCCCTCTTCTGTTATATTAAGCAATAAATACTAAAAAAAAAAAAAAAAAGAGACAAAACCAGTGGACAGACAACCTCTACACTTTTGGGGAAGAACCAACTAGTACCAGCAGGCTACAACCATATCTATAAAATTTAGCCCTCAGTTCTGTCACTAAATGTGGATACACATTTCTCTTTTGGACCACAATGTCCCAATGAGCGGACGAGTGTCTCCTCTTCCCCCTGGTTCCCATATACAGTAGTGTCCATCAACTGTTCATTGTTTTTTGTTGGTTGAACTGGATGGACTTTATGATTAATCATTTAACTACTGTATATGCACCTGGTTTAAAAGAAAATATATATTTTTTATTTTTATTGTTTTATTACTATGACCCTAATAAATATGAAAAAATACAGAAAAACCAAAATGCATTCCTTTTAATACATTAATGAAGTCAATAGTACCTTTACAGTGCTCTAAAGCAAAAACACATTTTCATCTTTGCTTTCTGTGTCAAACTGGGGCTAAAGAAAAAAAACAGTACTATGTAATTTTGAAATCAAATATTTAGCTTTTGTAAAGACTGGGGAGTTATGGGAACCTATTTTTTTATTATTGCCTGTGTCCCTTCTGGGATGATTTCACCTCTCTCCCTGTCCTCCACTAGAGATGGGCCGAACACCTCCCGGTTCAGTTTGCGCCAGAACTATCGAAAATCGCAAAAGTTCGGACCCAAACCACGTACCCTACTAAAATCTATGGTACTTAAAAAATAAAAAGTCCCCATTTTGACGGCTTACGTGCAAGTTATTGGCCATAAAAAGGGTATGGAGGTCTGGGTACTGCCCCGGGAGACATGTAACAATGAAACATTTTTTTTCTAAAAAGATGTTTTTAAAGGAGCAGTGATTTTAATGATGCTTAAAGAGAAACAATAAAAATGCTTGGGGATCCCCTTAGTCTGCCTGTAAAGTGGCGCATCTGTACCGCGTATGGAACCTGCTGCTGCAAAACTGACATATATAAAGAAAAAAAGACATTTAAATTGATTTTCCCTGCAAGCTTTCTTTATTTGTACAAGCTAAAATTTAGATGCTGGGCATGTGGGTGGCGAGGAGTGTTTTTTTTTTTGATGCAGCAGCTGGGGCAGAGAAATTTGTCTGCTATACTCTACAGCTGGTGGTGTGCTGCTGGCAGACATGTTGCAAGGAACTGTGACACCCTTTGCTACACCATCATCCCTGTCAGTGGAGGCTGCTGAGAAGTCATGAGATATAGCAGGGGTAGACATGAAAGGTGAGAAGTGAGGAGGAGAAGAATTGTGTCCCTTGTGTATGGCTTTCAGGTGCTCTTGCTAACGGGTGGTGGGAGGTTAAATGCCCTGTCAAGCATGTGGTTCCCAAACCGCTGGTGTTTTTGCCATGCTTGACCTGTTTGTGGCAGAGATTGCAAATTACCACAGTGCGATCAGCTGCACATGTGGTAAAAAAAGGCCCAGACAACTGAGCTGTGGGAAGTGGGCTAGGAGTAGGGATGAGCTTTGAGTTCGAGTCGAACTCATGTTCGAATCGAATATCGGCTGTTCACCAGTTCGCCGAACAGCGAACAATTTGGGGTGTTCGCGGCAAATTCGAATGCCATGGAACACCCTGTAAAAGTCTATGGGAGAAATCAAAAGTGCTAATTTTAAAGGCTTATATGCAAGTTATTGTCATAAAAAGTGTTTGGGGACCCGGGTCCTGCCCCAGGGGACATGGATCAATGCAAAAAAAAGTTTTAAAAACGGACGTTTTTTCGGGAGCAGTGATTTTAATAATGCTTAAAATGAAACAATAAAAGTGTAATATCCCTTTAAATTTTGTACCTGGGGGGTGTCTATAGTATGCCTGTAAAGGGACGCATGTTTCCCGTGTTTAGAACAGTCTGACAGCAAAATGACATTTCAAAGGAAAAAAGTCATTTAAAACTACTCGCGGCTATTAATGAATTACCAGTCCGACAATACACATAAAAGTTCATTGATAAAAAACACCGTTTTTTTTTTTTTAATTTTGGCACGGGGTTCCCCTTAAAATCCATACCAGACCTGAAGGGTCTGGTATGGATTTTAAGGGGGGACCCCACACCATTTTTTTTTTAAATTTTGGTTCGGGATTCCCCTGTGGGGAATTCCCATGCCGTTTTTATCAATGAACTTTTATGTGTATTGTTGGACCGGTTTTAAATTACTTTTTTCCTTTGAAATGTCATTTTGCTGTCAGACTGTTCTAAACACGGGAAACATGCGTTCCTTTACAGGCATACTATAGACACCCCCAGGTACAAAATTTAAAGGGATATTACACTTTTATTGTTTCACTTTAAGCATTATTAAAATCACTGCTCCCGAAAAAACGTCCGTTTTTAAAACTTTTTTTTGCATTGATCCATGTCCCCTGGGGCAGGACCCGGGTCCCCAAACACTTTTTATGACAATAACTTGCATATAAGCCTTTAAAATTAGCACTTTTGATTATTCATGTTCGTGTCCCATAGACTTTAACGGTGTTCTCGTGTTCGAACAAATTTTTTGCCTGTTCGCAAGTTCTGGTGCGAACCGAACAGGGGGGTGTTCGGTTCATCTCTGGCTAGGAGATAACAGCTCCACAATCTGATGGAATAGGGTAGCTACTCTCTACTTTCCTCCTCTGCTCTATCCGGCAAACACGTCACATCAGTGACCTCATCATCATCATCTTCTCCATTCTCATCATAACTGGAGCCAACTTGGCAATATGCTGTGGCTGGGGAAACATGACTGCCAATTTGTTGTTTATCAGTGTTCTCCCTTCTCTGAAGGCTCATGTTACTCCCTTCCTCTACCTTAGAACCAACATCAGAATCAAGTAATTTCTGTGCATCCTCAAGAAGCAAGTGGCTGACACTGTGTTCAAAAAATTCAGCTGACGCCTCCATGCCTGATGCTGGGGCTATGTGTCAGGAAATGTTCCATCCGCTGGTAATATCTGTCATTTGGCATGCAGTACTGAGGTTCACCAGCAGGTGTCTCCTGGCAGTTTGGAACTGTCAGGAGAGCTTTTCCCTGCTGATGTTATGTCATCTTTGGGCCGCAGTACTGGCGTCCACCAGTGGATGGATCCTGGCAGTATGGAGCAGACAGTACCTCCTACAATCAGGTGTCACTTGAGGCCAATCACAGGCCTATAAATACCCGGCAAGCAATCACATGTTTGCCTTGGTTTCTTCCTTGTGCCCTGACCTGCTAGCTTGTGATCTGATCCTGATTCTGAACCTGTTCCTGTGCCCTGAACCTGTGACCCGTGTATCCCTATCCTGTCCCACCTGTTACCTTGCATCCCTGCCTGCAGTCTGATCCATCCATCCTCTCCTTGTCCTGTGTTCCTGACCCCATCTGCTGATCTCGCTGTGTATGACCTTGGCCTGGCTTACGTTTGTGTCTCCGGAACATCCCCTGTCCATCTGCTGATCTGCTGTGTATGACCCTGGCCTGGCTATTGTTTATGATCCTGGTATTTGCAATTTATTGTACTTATCTGTCTGTTGTTATTTGTGGGTCTCTGTCTGTTGGCTGGTTATTGCACTTTGTCATATTGGAGGTGGTTGTACTATATTATTCACTTACTTTAATAAATTATTATATTTTCACTTGTATACATTTTGGTGTCCTTTGTCGCAGATCACACGGTTCTGATCACACCTGTTCATGACAGTAAACCAAGGCCATCTCTGACCAGAACTGACTGCGCAGAGGAACCATTGTAGTGCTGTTACTGCTACTAAAATGCAATCATAAACAGTTGTTCTCCTTGCCTCACTGGTGTTGGAGGATAACAATTACTGTTGTCTGGTATTGAAAGAGTGGGCCAGGGATCAGCTCCTGGAGTGTATCCGTCTGGCCCATTCTCTGGTTGATCAGGGTAGATTACTGTTTAAAAACGTTCAGCCCCTGATAGAGGTGTGTGCTAAGCTAGCCTTATTTAGCAGTCCTAAAGGAAGTGACGATTTTTTTCCCCCCTTCAGTACTGATCAGGTGGAGTCTCTGGTATGGCTGTTGGAGGATGATGCTGTATACTTTCTGGAGCATTATTCAGCTTGTCCTAAACAGGTGCTAGTGGATTGTATAGATTTGGTGCAGTCCCTGGTTAGACAGGCAGTATGTGAACCCACGTTTGTTCAACCTGTACTACAGGCATGGTCAGACTTATTATTTCCAGCCTTGGTCAGCTCTTCACAACCCGGACCTGCTATTAGACACCTGCCTGCCCAAGAATCTTTTTCCCCTTCACCCATGGCAACCTCCATTTCAGCCCAATATACCCTGCTTCCCACCAAATATCAATACCCTGTCTCTACCCGCTGCACTTATCCTGCCTTTAACCCGCCTGCCTCTTCTCTGCTACCTACAACTTCCCCACAAGAACTTCCTCTGGCCACTGTTCCCTCTCCCTTGCCATATCCCAGGCCTTCTCTTCAGTATGCCTCACCTCCTACCTACAGTCCTGCAGTCACCTACAGATCTCCAGCAGTTAAGCCAAAGAAGAAACGGAAGTTCTTTCCAACCCACACGATCCTGCCAGTAACCCAACCTGCCTCCACACCAACCAAACTGCTCCAGTCTGCTCGCATGCCAGCTGAACCTGATAACCCATCTGATTCTGCCAAATCTCTGCCTGCTATCCAGTTGTCCTGTGTTCCTGACCCCATCTGCTGATCTCCCTGTATATGACCTTGGCCTGGCTATTGTTTATGATCCTGGTATTTGCAATTTATTGTACTTATCTATCTGTTGTTATTTGTGGGTCTCTGTCTGTTGGCTGGTTATTGCACTTTGTCATATTGGAGGTGGTTGTACTATATTATTCACTTACTTTAATAAATTATTATATTTTCACTTATATGCGTTTTGGTGTCCTCTGTTGCAGATCACACGGTTCTGGTCACACCTGTTTACGACACTATGAAAGAAGTAGCTGTGGACAAGGAGGCAGAATAAGCTGCTCTGGCAGCTGCAGAGGACTGTGTACTAATGTCAGCTTGGGTCATAGAGGATGAGGAGGATGAGGATGGTTTAGTAAGCCAGTCCAACACCTCCTCTGCTTGCTTTAGCTGGATAGCACGGGCAACATCACTACACAGAGACACATGTGCCCTGCCTGAGGAAAGACCACTTCCAACTTTGCCTGAAGACCCAGAAACTGCTGGCCCCCTCATGGCATGGGAACTTCTGCATCTCCTTGTTGGCCTCCCACACGTGATGGGGGGGGCCTTATTACCCAAATTTAATATGAACTGGGAAATGTGTGATTCGATGCACTTTAAATTAAGGACTGACGCTGACAGAGATGTAAAAACTATGAAAAAAAAAAAAAGAAAGGGGAACACCAGCGTCGCAGTCAGAAAAACTGCGGCTGACAATTTAAAGAAAGGGGGGCAGGCCAGGGACAAAAAAAGAACCCCCCCAAAAAAAGGGTATACAGCACTAAATGTTATGTAATGCAGTGTTAAACACTGCACTACGCTAACACACTGCACTATACTCACACTATACTGACACACTACACTATACTCACACTATACTGACACACTACACTACTGTATACTTACACTATACTCACACTATACTAACACACTATGCTGACACACTATACTCACACTATACTTACACTATACTGACACACTATACTCACACGACACTATACTGACACACTATACTCACACTACACTAACACTCTACACAGAGTCACAATAAGTGAACACACCAACTCACTAGTAGCAAACCGAGCCCTGCGCTATCTATCTCCATTACAGCAAAACACACTGCAAAAGCTTCCTGTGTGAAGGAACCTTTTATAGCGTGGGGTTGAACTATAAGTACTGAGCTGTGATTGGATAAAGTCATCATCACTGTGTCCAATCAGGGCTCTGACAGTGCTTTGGATTGTCTAATCATCTGATCCAAATAATGGTAACTGGGTACCTGCCACTGTGGTGTAGCACTGGTAAAAAAAAGGGCACTTTAGCAGTCCATTAAAAAAAAAAGGCTGCTCTGGTCCCTTAAGGAGTAGGGGGAAAGAGCCATATTTGGAATCAAAATAAATAGATGATCTGCACCCTTGTGGAGGAGTGTGATGGACCACCTGGCACCCCACCTGGGTGCCTCCGCCAAGATACAGCTTCCTCCACTCTGGGACCAGGAAGCAGGTATTATAGCTGAGAATTGCACCCAAGAACTAGATGACACTAGCTTAGTTGCAAACTGGAACTAGCTTTATTGTAAATTCACACAGAATTTATACCACACAAAATCAGATAAGAGCTTGATTACATTATCCTAAACAATACAAACTTTAAACAGTAATATCACCATTAAACAGCTACCATTAAACAGAACAGCTAACATAAACATAAACAGTAAGCTAATCAACAGCCAAGCACCCGGACAATGCTTTGATTAATCAGGAAGTTCACCACAGTCTGGCAACAAGCCCACCCTAGAATACACAAAGTACATCACATATGCTGTTTTTCAGGTACTTGTGTAATCTGTCCAGTAGAAAAGTAATCTTAAGAAAAACTGAAATTAATTTATCTTCATAGATTTCTTGAGGGAAATTGTTGATAAATATTTCTGTCCCAAGTGGAGAAGCTTCTCCAACCCAGTCTGCAGGAGGGCCACCCTATTTTCTCTTACCATTAACCTGTACAAGATTACTATTACACCTTTCAATCCACTCCAGAAGGGAAGCTTTATTATCTTTATTCAGAGAGTTAATTCAAGGCTCGCTCTCAACGTTCATCACGTTGTTGTCCAGAATGATCTGCTCTCTCCATGGGATCAGGGGCTAAACCAAGCTCTTTACCATGCTCTGACCGGGAGAAGCAGACAAAATCCCCAGTTTCCTCCACGGGCCATAATCAGTGGATAGTAGGCTAGCCCCTAGTTCCCTCCAAAAGCCCCTGTCTCGGTTGGTCTGTCACAAGGAGGAAGAGGAAAAATGTGCATTAGGAGTAAAAAAAGTGGAGCACATGCAAGAAACAGGTTGCTCTCTGCCTGGGAGGATTAGGCTGGGTTCACACTGGTCCGACAAATGCTCTGACATTGGGAGCTCATGTCGCATGACGTGTGAAGTTTAATGTTTCCCTATGGGAGCCGTCCTAACCGGTCCGACACAAGTCGTTCCAACTTTAGAAATGCTCCCTGTACTACCTTGGTCCGACTTTGATCCTACTTCAGCCTATTGACTATCATTGAAGTCGGATCAAAGTCGGATCGCCATCTCACATGATCCGACTTCGGCACGCGACTTGTGCTCAGATGATCTTGAGGGGGAACTCCGCGCCAAATTTTAAATAAAAAAACAGCATGGGTTCCCCCTCCAAGAGCATACCAGGCCCTTGGGTCTGGTATGGACCTTGAGGAGAACCCCCTACGCTGAAAAAATGGCGTTGGGGTCCCCCCAAATCCATACCAGACCCTTATCCGAGCACGCAGCCCGGCAGGTCAGGAATGGGGGTGGGGACGAGCGAGCGCCTCCCTCCTCCTGAACCGTACCAGGCCGCATGCCCTCAACATGGGGGGTTGGTGCCTTGGGGGAGGGGGGCGCGCTGCAGGCCCCCCCACGCCAAAGCACCTTGTCCCCATGTTGATGAGGACAAGGGCCTCTTCCCGACAACCCTGGCCGTTGGTTGTCAGGGTCTGCGGGCGGGGGGCTTATCGGAATCCGGGAGCCCCTTTAATAAGGGGGCCCCCAGATCCAGGCCACCCACCCTATGTGAATGAGTATGGGGTACATGGTACCCCTACCCATTCACCTAGGGAAAAAGTGTCAATAAAAAAAACACTACACAGATTTTTAAAGTAATTTATTAGACAGCTCCGGGGGTCTTCTTCCGGCTTCGGGGGTCTTCTTCTGACTTTGGGGGTCTCTCCGGTTCTTCTCCGCGCTCTCCGGGTCTTCTGCCGGGCTCCTCCGCTATCTTCTGCTCTTTTGCCGCTCTTTTGCTATAGCGGAGGAGCCCGGTCTGCTGCCTTCTGCCTTCTTCTCTTCGGGGGTCTCTCTGGTTCTTCTCCGCGCTCTCCGGATCTTCTGCCGGGCTCCTCCACTATCTTCTGCTCTTTTGCCGCTCTTTTGCTATAGCGGAGGAGCCCGGTCTTCGTTCTTCTACCTTCTTCCCTCTTCTCTTCTTCTGATGTTGACATGACACTCTCTCCGGCTGGAATGTACTCTGGGCGCTCCGCTCTGACTTATATAGGCGGTGACCCCGCCCCCAGCATGCCCGGGGACTGTGACGTTTTAGGGGGCGTGGTCATCACCCGATGACCACGCCCCCTTATGCCATCACAATCCCAGCATGCCCAGGGACTGTGACGGCATAAGGGGGCGGGGTCACCACCTATATAAGCCATAGCAGAGCGCACAGAGAGCATTCCAGCCAGAGAGAGCGTCGTGTCAACATTGGAAGAAAAGAAGAAGGCGGAAGGCAGAAGGCAGAAGTCCGGGCCACCGCTAGCAATAGAGCTGTAGAAGATAGCGGAGGAGCTGGCAGAAGATCAGAACAGCGGGACGAGACGCCGGAGAGACCCCGAAGTCGGAAGAAGACCCCGGAGCTGTCTAATAAATTACTTTAAAATCCTGTGTACTGTGTTTTTTTATTGACACTTTTTTCCCTAGGTGAATGGGTAGGGGTACGATATACCCCATACTCATTCACAAAGGGTGGGGGGCTGGGATCTGGGGGCCCCCTTATTAAAGGGGGCTCCTGGATTCCAATAAGCCCCCCGCCCGCAGACCCCGACAACCAACGGCCAGGGTTGTCGGGAAGAGGCCCTTGTCTTCATCAACATGGGGACAAGGTGCTTTGGGGTGGGGGGCCTGCAGCTCGCCTCCCTCCCCCAAGGCACCAACCCCCCCATGTTGAGGGCATGTGGCCTGGTACGGTTCAGGAGGGGGGGCGCTCGCTCGTCCCCACCCCCATTCTTGACCGGCTGGGCTGCGTTCTTGGATAAGGGTCTGGTATGGATTTGGGGGAACCCCCACGCCGTTTGTCCGGTGTAGGGCATTCCCCTCAAGGTCCATACCAGACCTAAGGGCCTGGTATGCTCTTGGAGGGGGAACCCATGCCGGTTTGTTATTTAAAATTTGGTGCGGAGTTCCCCCTCAAGATTCACACCAAGACATCCGACATTGTGTTATTTCCTGCCCCCTGCTGTAGCCCCTCCCATTGTGTGTTAGTTTTAATTGGTCAAAGGACAAGTATACTATCTGAAAAGTCGGATCAAAGTAGTATCCTGTTCATGAAAGTCGGATGGATGTAGGACCAATGTAGGATCAATGTAGGACCAATGTAGGACTGATGTCGCAGAGCAAAGTAAAATGAAAGTCGTACTACTGTCGTGTAGTATAGTGTGAACCCAGCCTGAGGCTGGGTTCACACTGGTGCGACACGACAGCCGTCCTACTTTGGATCCGACTTTGCCCTGCGACATGAAGCCGGCATGTGTCCGACTTTCAATGAACGGGGATCCGACTTGGATCCCCGCCAATGCCGGCACTGTGTTTGGTATGAATCTTTAGGGGGGAACTCCGCGCCAAATTTTAAATAAAAAACCGGCATGGGTTCCCCCTCCAGAGGCATACCAGGCCCTTGGGTCTGGTATGGACCTTGAGGGGAACCCCCTACGCCGAAAAAACGGCGTGGGGGGTCGCCCCCAATCCATACCAGACCCTTATCCGAGCACGCAGCCCGGCCGGACAGGAATGGGGGTGGGGACGAGCGAGCGCCCCCCCCCCTCCTGAACCGTACCAGGCCGCATGCCCTCAACATGGGGGGTGGTGCCTTGGGGGAGGGGGGCGCGCTGCGGCCCCCCCACCCCAAAGCACCTTGTCCCCATGTCGATGAGGACAAGGGCCTCTTCCCGACAACCCTGGCCGTTGGTTGTCGGGGTCTGCGGGCGGGGGGCTTATCGGAATCCGGGAGCCCCCTTTAATAAGGGAGCCCCCAGATCCCGGCCCCCCACCCTATGTGAATGAGTATGGGGTACAGCGTACCCCTACCCATTCACCTAGGAAAAAAGTGTCAATTTAAAAAAAAAACACTACACAGATTTTTAAAGCATTTTATTAGACAGCTCCGGGGGTCTTCTTCCGACTTCGGGGGTCTCTCCGGTTCTTCTCCACGCTCTCCAGATCTTCTGCCGGGCTCCTCCGCTCTCTTCTGCTCTTTTGCCGCTCTTTTGCTAAAGCGGAGGAGCCCGGTCTTCAATCTTCTGCCTTCTGCCTTCTGCCTTCTGCCTTCTGCCTTCTGCCCTCTTCTCCTGATGTTGACACGACGCTCTCCGGGGCTAGAATGCTCTCTGTGCGCTCTGCTCTGACTTATATAGGCGGTGACCCCGCCCCCTTATGCCGTCACAGTCCCTGGGCATGCTGGGACTGTGACGTTTTAGGGGGCGTGGTCATCGGGTGATGACCACGCCCCCTAAAACGTCACAGTCCCAGCATGCCCAGGGACTGTGACGGCATAAGGGGGCGGGGTCACCGCCTATATAAGTCAGAGCAGAGCGCACAGAGAGCATTCTAGCCCCGGAGAGCGTCGTGTCAACATCAGGAGAAGAGGGCAGAAGGCAGAAGGCAGAAGGCAGAAGGCAGAAGGCAGAAGGCAGAAGGCAGAAGATTGAAGACCGGGCTCCTCCGCTTTAGCAAAAGAGCGGCAAAAGAGCAGAAGAGAGCGGAGGAGCCCGGCAGAAGATCCGGAGAGCGTGGAGAAGAACCGGAGAGACCCCCGAAGTCGGAAGAAGACCCCCGGAGCTGTCTAATAAAATGCTTTAAAAATCTGTGTAGTGTTTTTTTTTTAAATTGACACTTTTTTCCTAGGTGAATGGGTAGGGGTACGCTGTACCCCATACTCATTCACATAGGGTGGGGGGCCGGGATCTGGGGGCTCCCTTATTAAAGGGGGCTCCCGGATTCCGATAAGCCCCCCGCCCGCAGACCCCGACAACCAACGGCCAGGGTTGTCGGGAAGAGGCCCTTGTCCTCATCAACATGGGGACAAGGTGCTTTGGGGTGGGGGGCCGCAGCGCGCCCCCTCCCCCAAAGCACCAACCCCCCATGTTGAGGGCATGCGGCCTGGTACGGCTCAGGAGGGGGGGGGGCGCTCGCTCGTCCCCACCCCCGTTCCTGTCCGGCCGGGCTGCATGCTCGGATAAGGGTCTGGTATGGATTGGGGGGGACCCCCACGCCGTTTTTATCGGCGTAGGGGGTTCCCCTCAAGGTCCATACCAGACCCAAGGGCCTGGTATGCTCTTGGAGGGGGAACCCATGCCGGTTTTTGATTTAAAATTTGGCGCGGAGTTCCCCCTCAAGAACATCTGAGCACAAGTCGCGTGCCAAAGTCGGATCATGCAAGACGGCAATCCGACTTTGATCCGACTTCAATGATAGTCAATAGACTGAAGTAGGATCAAAGTCGGACCAAAGTAGTACAGGGAGCATTTCTAAAGTCGGAACGACTTGTGTCGGACCAGTTAGGACGGCTCCCATAGGGAAACATTAAATTTCACACGTCATGCGACATGAGCTCCCAATGTCGGAGCGTTTGTCGGACCAGTGTGAACCCAGCCTTAAAAAGGATTAGACCTGTTAGTTTAACTTCTATAGTCGGGAAGATACTGGAGCATTTAATAAAAGACCACATAGACGAGTTCTTGCTGGAAAAAAACATTTTAAGCAACAGACAGCATGGGTTCATGAAAGACAGAAGTTGACAGACAAACCTGATTTCTTTTTATGAAGAGGTAAGTAAAACCTTGGACAGAGGGGTGGCTGTGGACGTGGTATACTTGGATTTTGCAAAAGCGTTCGATACAGTTCCGCACACATGGCTCATGTGTAAGTTAAAGTCTACAGGCTTGGAAATATCAGTTTGTAAATGGATAGATAACTGGCTAAAAGACAGAATTCAGAGAGTAGTGGTTAATGATTCTTACTCTGAATGGTCTAAGGTTATCAGTGGTGTACCCCAAGGTTCAGTGCTGGGACCCTTACTCTTTAATATCTTTATAAATGATATAGGGTCTGGGATCAAAAGTAACATTTCTGTCTTTGCAGATGATACCAAGCTATGCAGTGGAATAACGTCCTTACAGGATGTCTCCAATTTACAAGCTGACCTCAATGCTCTGTCTAATTGGGCGTCTATGTGGCAGATGAGGTTTAATGTTGAGAAATGTAAAGTTATGCACTTGGGGGCTAAGAATATGCATGCATCATACATGCTAGGGGGAGTACAACTGGGGGAATCCGTAGTGGAGAAGGATCTGGGGGTTTTGGTAGATCATAAGCTCAATAATAGCATGCTCAGTTTGAAGCTGTGGAGCTTGGTGTAAGTGGAGCTGGATTAAGTGGGAGTTAAAAACAAGTGTTAGAGTATACAAGTCTTGCTGTCTGTTGGTGTTTGCTGTCTGTTGGTGTTTGCTGTCTGTTGGTGTTTGTTTGCTGTCTGTTGGTGTGTGTTTGCTGTCTGTTGGTGTGTGTTTGCTGTCTGTTGGTGTGTGTTGGGTTGCATTTTGGGGACTTTTCCTTTTAGTTTTTAATTTGCCTTTTGCTGTCACTTTTTAAATAGTTTTTTTTTTTTTCTTGTTTCATCAGTCTATCAATTAAGGGGTGTGGTTAATTGCTCACAGGTGCCTATTTAACTTGTTGTAGGACTCAGTCTGAGCGTGCTCAGTTTGAAGCTGTGGAGCTTGGTGTAAGTGGAGCTGGATTAAGTGGGAGTTAAAAACAAGAGTTTAAAACAGGAGGTTATAACAGGGGTCATAGTACCTGTGTAGTGTGAGTATCTGAGTGTTGTCTGAGTAGTGTGTGTGGATCGTTAGTACTTGTGTATTGTGTACCTGTGTATTGTCTTGTCGTGTACCTGTGTATTGTCTTGAGTATTAGTGCCAGGAAGCTAGTTGTTAGGTAATTTGGACAGGGTAAAATCCCCAAATCCTCACTAAATTTAATAGGTACGATGCCCGGCGGGTGTGGAGAGGCGACTCTTTGTACATCTTGCCGCATGTATGCGTTCCTTGATCATCCGATCGAGGGCGAATACTGCTGTGCAAAATGTAAGCACATTGTTTCCCTGGAAGCCCAGGTTCTGAATCTGGGGAAGCAACTGTCAGCACTGAGAAGTCCCTCCATACTAAAGGTGAGCCAGGAACGTACACGGCAGGTGCTGGCAGGGGCCAGCACAGAGGCGGGTGGAGACAAAGAGGTGCAGGCACTAGCAAAGAGTAGATGGGTGACAGCCAGGAGGGGTAGAGGGGGAAGTGCCAGGGAGGCCGATCCAGGACTGGAGCATCCCAATAAGTACGCTCCATTGAGTGACATTGGTGTAACCAGTCAGGGACCAGCACTGCTGGAGATGAGGGACTCTCCTAGCTGCCAGGGGAAGAACTCCTCCAGTGAGAGTGGGGGGGCAGCAAAGGGAAAGGAAAGACAGATTCTGGTGGTAGGGGACTCAATTCTTAGAAGGACAGAGAGGGCAATCTGTAACCAAGACCTGAAGCGCCGAACAGTATGTTGTCTACCGGGCGCTCGGGTTCGGCACATCACGGATCTTGTGGACAGATTACTGGGAGGGGCTGGGGAAGACCCGGCTGTCATGGTGCACGTTGGCACCAATGACAAAGTCAGAGGCAGATGGAGTGTCCTAAAGAACGATTTTAGGGACTTAGGAGCTAAATTGAGGAAAAGGACCTCCAAGGTAGTGTTCTCAGGAATACTACCGGTACATCGAGCCACACCAGAGAGGCAGAGGGAGATTAGGGAAGTAAACAAGTGGCTGAAGAGCTGGTGTAGTAAGGAGGGGTTTGGGTTCCTGGAGGACTGGGCCGACTTCTCAGTCGGTAACCGGTACTATAGAAGGGACGGACTGCACATAAATGAGGAGGGTGCAGATCTGCTGGGAATGAAGATGGCCAAAAAGTTAGAGGGGTTTTTAAACTAGGCGATGGGGGGGGGGTCCAGAGACAATAATAGCCAGCACGGAAGATTTTCCAGAGGGTAGTATTGGGGGCATTAGTGGTAGGTTAACCAAAGCACAAAAACACAAGGTGAGTATAGTAGCAAGTCCAAGTTGCAATCTTGAAACACCCAATACGAGGACAATATGCGACCGGTCTAAACTATGTGGCATTTTTATGCATCTATTTTATTTCTATTCCCCTTTATCATCTCATTTTTCACACATTTACTCTTTCAGATGTACCTATTACATATTTTTTTCAGTTATTCTATTCATCCAACACGTTCTACTCTAGATTTACTTTCTTTTACACATTCCATTTTCTTCAATTTTCTGCAGATTTTCCCATTTACAACTCATTGACCAGTACATTGAGGGCTCAGGAATCAGTTGGCTGTGGTTTCTCCTGGCCCACCCTCCAATCACTTTGGGAGGATGGTCAGTGCCCTGCCTCAACCCCGGTTGAGAGGGTTATATCTCACACCCTAACAGATCCCATTGCTGGCGACTCTCCTTGACTTTTGGGCTATTTTGTAAGTAACTTCTCTATTCAAAGTAGACAATGGACATTTCTGATACGATTTTCTCTATTGGCTGGAGGTTCCACATGTATCAATATTTATGATATTCCTTTGTTTTTCTCAGTTAAATTATGCATCCCACCCCTGATGACTGGCAAGAAGCCAAGAAACGCGTCGGGTTCGCAAACTAAGGATGCCCTATCAAGCCTAAATCATATCCCTGACATTTATCAATTTTTTTATCGAGTTTTCTCATTTCATGCGATTTTGTGATTTTGATTGGTGATTTTAATTCATGTATTTCTGTTATGAATTGCATATATGTATGTCCATTGATTTGTTTTACACTACTGAGTCTTCAATGATTGTTACTGCTAAATATGCTTATATATCAATTCATGCGACTATGTCTGTATCTATACTACTTTATTGGTACTGTATGCATCAAAATCATGGACTTGACTATAAATTAAATCCAATCATTTTACCTACTCACATGTATTCATTATTATTATACTTTCAATTGACATGCTTCATTTAAAGTCCCACTTGCCCCTCTCTTTTTCTTTTATATATGAACCCGGGATGGAAGCATGCCATTGATATTTAGTTATGCGACTGGTCACTTTCTTTTGTCTATATTTATATTTGGGTGGAAGACACCCGCTCCCTCGGTGACCAAGTCGCACCATCATTAATTTTTGTTCATCCTTAGTTCAAATATCTTTTTGTATTTTTATCCCAACTCCGTTACCAATTTTCCAACACAGTAACAGTCCGTGACTATATAATATATTTTTACATGTGTTTCCTTGAGTTTATTGAGAACTATTTTGTACTAATTCCAAGGTTTTTATTCCCTGGAATCCACTTATTGATTTAAATCCAGCATATGGGCTGGGGTGTTTTGATATATTTTGCAGTCTCTATGTCCGGGGTTGCGATGCGCTCAGCTCCCTCCCCACCTCCCCTCATTTATTTCGGGGCGGCTGGGGCCCGATCTCAACGCATCGGCGCCATGCATTTTTTTTTTTTTTTTCATCTGACGCCTACAGCTGTGATGAGTAGACATCCACTGAATTACTCTCAGCTGTGATTGCTCTCTCGTCTCTCAGCTGCCAATGACGTCATGCATGACGCTGGCAGGGACCCGCCCAGGGCCAGAGTATATCAGCTGGGACCGACAGACTGACGGTTCACTCCCTCACTGTGCTTTGCTAGGAAGGGACCGCTCTGTTAAGCAGCCACTATTCAACACATGGGTAATTAATATATATTTTTATATATATTTTTTTTTTTTTTTTTTTTATATATATATTTTTTTTCTGCTTACAGTACACACATTCCCATCCTCTCACCCATTTACCTGGAGCACGACACTCTCCATTTTCACACATTTCCTAGAGATTTCTTTTTCTATCTCTTTTCACGTGCATTTTTATGCATCTATTTTATTTCTATTCCCCTTTATCATCTCATTTTTCACACATTTACTCTTTCAGATGTACCTATTACATATTTTTTTCAGTTATTCTATTCATCCAACACGTTCTACTCTAGATTTACTTTCTTTTACACATTCCATTTTCTATAATTTTCTGCAGATTTTCCCATTTACAACTCATTGACCAGTACATTGAGGGCTCAGGAATCAGTTGGCTGTGGTTTCTCCTGGCCCACCCTCCAATCACTTTGGGAGGATGGTCGGTGCCCTGCCTCAACCCCGGTTGAGACGGTTATATCTCACACCCTAACAGATCCCATTGCTGGCGACTCTCCTTGACTTTTGGGCTATTTTGTAAGTAACTTCTCTATTCAAAGTAGACAATGGACATTTCTGATACGATTTTCTCTATTGGCTGGAGGTTCCACATGTATCAATATTTATGATATTCCTTTGTTTTTCTCAGTTAAATTATGCATCCCACCCCTGATGACTGGCAAGAAGCCAAGAAACTAAGGATGCCCTATCAAGCCTAAATCATATCCCTGACATTTATCAATTTTTTATCGAGTTTTCTCATTTCATGCGATTTTGTGATTTTGATTGGCGATTTTAATTCATGTATTTCTGTTATGAATTGCATATATGTATGTCCATTGATTTGTTTTACACTACTGAGTCTTCAATGATTGTTACTGCTAAATATGCTTATATATCAATTCATGCGACTATGTCTGTATCTATACTACTTTATTGGTACTGTATGCATCAAAATCATGGACTTGACTATAAATTAAATCCAATCATTTTACCTACTCACATGTATTCATTATTATTATACTTTCAATTGACATGCTTCATTTAAAGTCCCACTTGCCCCTCTCTTTTTCTTTTATATATGAACCCGGGATGGAAGCATGCCATTGATATTTAGTTATGCGACTGGTCACTTTCTTTTGTCTAAACTATGTGGCATGTTCACCAATGCCAGGAGCCTGGCGGACAAGATGGGTGAACTAGAGACACTGTTGCACAAGGAGGATTTGGATTTTGTGGGAATTTCAGAGACCTGGTTCAACAGCTCTCATGATTGGCTGGCAAACATTCAAGGGTATACCCTATACCGCAAGGATAGAGAGGGTAAAAAAGGGGGAGGGGTATGCCTATATATCAAGAATAATGTACAAGTGAATGTGAGAGATGACATCACTGAGGGGGCTAGGGAGGAGGTGGAATCTTTATGGGTAGAGCTCCAAAGGGATGAAGCTAAGGGGAAAATAATACTGGGAGTATGCTATAGGCCCCCTAACCTGAGGGAGGAAGTGGAGACGGATCTCCTATCACAAATTGGATTAGCAGCAAGGATGGGAAGTGTTATCATAATGGGGGATTTTAATTATCCAGACATAGACTGGGCGGAGGGAACCGCGCATTCATTTAAGGCTCGCCAGTTCCTTAGTGTCTTGCAGGACAATTTTATGGGTCAGATGGTAGACGCACCAACTAGAAATAAAACATTACTAGATCTACTGATTACCAACAATACAGACCTGATAACAGATGTGGAAATACGGGGCAATTTAGGTAACAGCGATCACAGGTCAATTAGTTTCAGTATAAATCACACAAATAGGAGACATGAAGGGAACACAAAGACACTGAATTTCAAAAGAGCCAACTTCCCTAAACTACAAACCTTGCTAAAAGGCATAAATTGGGATAAAATATTAGGAACAAAGAATACGGAGGAGAGATGGGTTTGCTTTAAGAGCATATTAAATAAGGGCATTAGCCAATGTATTCCATTGGGTAATAAATTTAAAAGAGCGAACAAACATCCTGGATGGCTTAACTCCAATGTAAAAATGCATATAAAAGCAAAGGAGAAGGCCTTCAAAAAATACAAGGTTGAGGGATCATCCACAGCATTCAGAATTTATAAAGAATGCAATAAGAAATGTAAGGGTGCAATTAGGATGGCTAAGATAGAACATGAAAGACACATAGCGGAGGAGAGCAAAAAAAATCCCAAGAAATTCTTTAAGTATGTAAACAGTAAAAAAGGGAGGACAGACCATATTGGCCCCATAAAGAATGAGGAAGGACATCTGGTTACAAAGGATGGGGAGATGGCAAAGGTATTGATTTTATTCTTCTCCTCAGTCTTCACGAGTGAATCGGGGGGCTTCAGTAACCAAAACTGCAGTGTTTATCCTCATGACACAACACAGGAAGCACCTACATGGTTAACAGAGGACGGAATTAAAATTAGACTTGAGAAACTTAACATTAATAAATCACCGGGACCAGATGGCTTGCATCCGAGGGTACTTAGGGAACTCAGTCAGGTGATTGCCAGACCGTTGTTCCTAATTTTTACAGACAGTCTATTGACTGGAATGGTACCAGCTGATTGGAGAAAAGCCAATGTAGCACCAATATTAAAAAAGGGCCCAAAAAACATCCCTGGGAATTACAGACCAGTTAGCCTAACATCAATAGTATGTAAACTCTTGGAGGGGATGATAAGGGACTATATACAAGATTTTAGTAATAAGAATGATATCATTAGCAGTAATCAGCATGGATTCATGAAGAATCGTTCTTGCCAAACCAATCTATTAACCTTCTATGAGGAGGTGAGTTGCCATCTAGATAAAGGAAGGCCCGTAGACGTGGTGTATCTGGATTTTGCAAAAGCATTTGACACAGTTCCCCATAAACGTTTACTGTACAAAATAAGGTGCGTTGGCATGGACCATAGGGTGAGTACATGGATTGAAAACTGGCTACAAGGGCGTGTTCAGAGGGTGGTGATAAATGGGGAGTACTCAGAATGGTCAGGGGTGGGTAGTGGGGTTCCCCAGGGTTCTGTGCTGGGACCAATCCTATTTAATTTGTTCATAAACGACCTGGAGGATGGGATAAACAGTTCAATCTCTGTATTTGCAGACGATACTAAGCTAAGCAGGGCAATAACTTCTCCGCAGGATGTGGAAATCTTGCAAAAAGACCTGAACAAATTAATGGGGTGGGCGACTACATGGCAAATGAGGTTCAATGTAGAAAAATGTAAAATAATGCATTTGGGTGGCAAAAATATGAATGCAATCTATACACTGGGGGGAGAACCTCTGGGGGAATCTAGGATGGAAAAGGACCTTGGGGTCCTAGTAGATGATAGGCTCAGCAATGGCATGCAATGCCAAGCTGCTGCTAATAAAGCAAACAGAATATTGGCATGCATTAAAAGGGGGATCAACTGCAGGGATAAAACAATAATTCTCCCGCTCTACAAGACTCTGGTCCGCCCGCACCTGGAGTATGCTGTCCAGTTCTGGGCACCAGTCCTCAGGAGGGACGTACTGGAAATGGAGCGAGTACAAAGAAGGGCAACAAAGCTAATAAAGGGTCTGGAGGATCTTAGTTATGAGGAAAGGTTGCGAGCACTGAACTTATTCTCTCTGGAGAAGAGACGCCTGAGAGGGGATATGATTTCAATTTACAAATACTGTACTGGTGACCCCACAATAGGGATAAAACTTTTTCGCAGAAGAGAGTTTAATAAGACTCGTGGCCACTCATTACAATTAGAAGAAAAGAGGTTTAACCTTAAACTACGTAGAGGGTTCTTTACTGTAAGAGCGGCAAGGATGTGGAATTCCCTTCCACAGGCGGTGGTCTCAGCGGGGAGCATTGATAGCTTCAAGAAACTATTAGATAATCACCTGAATGACCGCAATATACAGGGATATGTAATGTAATACTGACACATAATCACACACATAGGTTGGACTTGATGGACTTGTGTCTTTTTTCAACCTCACCTACTATGTAACTATGTAGCATGCAATGCCAAGCTGCGGTTTCCAAAGCGAGCAAAGTCCTTTCTTGTATTAAGAGAGGTATGGACTCCAGAGAGAGAGATACCATTTTGCCCCTGTTCAAATCATTAGTATCATCTGGAATATGTAGTTCAGTTTTGGGCACCAGTTCTCAAAAAGGATATCGGGGAACTGGAGAAAGTGCAGAGAAGGGCAACCAAACTGATAAGAGGAATGGGGGAGCTCAGCTATGAGGAAAGATTAGAGGAACTAAATTTGTTCACTCTTGAGAAGAGGAGAATAAGGGGGGATATGATCAACATGTTCAAATATAGGGACGTACTAAACTGCATATTGGGATGATGGGATGATTGGATTATTGGCTGCAATACTGAGAACTCTCACTAGATGACAGTGTACCATATACACATATATATGGTAATGACTCTGTTGTTTCTCAAACTATGTTATTCTTTATTGCAGTGCTTGATACAATGAAGCAGTAGCTAATGTTTAACTCTTCACTTGCTGATATATATGCAGCTGTACAACAGTTGCTGATATATATGCAGCTGTACAACAGAATACAGAAGTAATATAAAAATTACATTTGACCTGTTTTTGATGGGAATATGGGTAGAATTATTATTGCTCATGGGGATTATTGGAGGAATATCATGTTAACACCTGACAATGAACATATTTAATTAACAACAATAATATGCATATACTTTTTCTACATAGGTATTATGGGTGGAATATTGTAGTTAGACATACATAGGAATATATTAAACCTATTTCTGATATAAATATGTATATAATTATTTTTCTACATGGGGATTATTGGTGGAATATTGTTTATAAATATACATAGCAGCATATTAAACCCATTTCTGATGAGAATATGCATATAATTATTTTTCTACATGGGGATTATTGGTGGAATATTGTTTATAAATATACATAGCAACATATTAAACCCATTTCTGATGAGAAAATGCATATAATTATTTTTCTACATGGGGATTATTGGTGGAATATTGTTTAAAAATATACATAGCAACATATTAAACCCATTTCTGATGAGAATATGCATATAATTATATTTCTACATGTGGATTATTGGTGGAATATTGTTTATAAATATACATAGCAACATATTAAACCCATTTCTGATGAGAAAATGCATATAATTATTTTTCTACATGGGGATTATTGGTGGAATATTGTTTATAAATAAACATAGCAACATATTAAACCCATTTCTGATGAGAAAATGCATATAATTATTTTTCTACATGGGGATTATTGGTGGAATATTGTTTAAAAATATACATAGCAACATATTAAACCCATTTCCAATGAGAATATGCATATAATTATATTTCAACATGTGGATTATTGGTGGAATATTGTTTATAAATATACATAGCAACATATTAAACCCATTTCTAAAGAGAATATTCATATAATTATTTTTCTACATGGGGATTATTGGTGGAATATTGTTTAGAAATATACATAGCAACATATTAAACCCATTTCTAATGAGAATATGCATATAATTATAATTCTACATGGGGATTATTGGTGGAATATTGCTTATAAATATAGATAGCAACATATTTAACCCATTTATGATATGAAGATGCATGTAATTATTTTTCTACATGGGGATTATTGGTGGAATATTGTTTATAAATATACATAGCAACATATTAAACCCATTTCTAAAGAGAATATGCATATAATGATTTTTCTACATGGGGATTATTGGTGGAATATTGTTTATAAATATACATAGCAACATATTAAACCCATTTCTGATGAGAATATGCATATAATTATAATTCTACATGGGGATTATTGGTGGAATATTGTTTATAAATATAAATAGCAACATATTAAACCCATTTCTAAAGAGAATATGCATATAATTATTTTTCTACATGGGGATTATTGATGGAATATTGTTTATAAATATACATAGCAACATATTAAACCCATTTCTGATGAGAATATGCATATAATTATAATTCTACATGGGGATTATTGGTGGAATATTGCTTATAAATATACATAGCAACATATTAAACCTATTTCTGATGAGAAAATGCATATAATTATTTTTCTACATGGAGATTATTGGTGGAATATTGTTTATAAGTATACATGATATGTATAATGTAATATTCCACCAATAATCCCCATGTAGAAAAATAATTACATGCATATTCATATCATAAATGGGTTTAATATGTTGCTATGTATATTTATAAACAATATTCCACCAATAATCCCCATGTAGAATTATAATTATATGCATATTCTCATCAGAAATGGGTTTAATATGTTGCTATGTATATTTATAAACAATATTCCACCAATAATCCCCATGTAGAAAAATCATTATATGCATATTCTCTTTAGAAATGGGTTTAATATGTTGCTATGTATATTTATAAGCAATATTCCACCAATAATCCACATGCAGAAATATAATTATATGCATATTCTCATTGGAAATTGGTTTAATATGTTGCTATGTATATTTATAAACAATATTCCACCAAAAATCCCCATGTAGAAAAATAATTACATGCATCTTCATATCATAAATGGGTGAAATATGTTGCTATCTATATTTATAAGCAATATTCCACCAATAATCCCCATGTAGAATTATAATTATATGCATATTCTCATTAGAAATGGGTTTAATATGTTGCTATGTATATTTCTAAACAATATTCGACCAATAATCCCCATGTAGAAAAATCATTATATGCATATTCTCATCAGAAATGGGTTTAATATGTTGCTATGTATATTTATAAACAATATTCCACCAATAATCCCTATGTAGAAAAATAATTACATGCATATTCTCATCAGAAATGGGTTTAATATGTTGCTATGTATACTTATAAACAATATTCCACCAATAATCTCCATGTAGAAAAATAATTATATGCATTTTCTCATCAGAAATGGGTTTAATATGTTGCTATGTATATTTATAAGCAATATTCCACCAATAATCCCCATGTAGAATTATAATTATATGCATATTCTCATCAGAAATTGGTTTAATATGTTGCTATGTATATTTATAAACAATATTCCACCAATAATCCCCATGTTGATAAATCATTATATGCATATTCTCTTTAGAAATGGGTTTAATATGTTGCTATGTATATTTATAAACAATATTCCACCAATAATTACCATGTAGAAATATAATTATATGCATATTCTCATTGGAAATGGGTTTAATATGTTGCTATGTATATTTTTAAACAATATTCCACCAATAATCCTCATGTAGAAAAATAATTATATGCATATTCTCATCAGAAATGGGTTTAATATGTTGCTATGTATATTTATAAACAATATTCCACCAATAATCCACATGTAGAAATATAATTATATCCATATTCTCATTAGAAATAGGTTTAATATGTTGCTATGTATATTTTTAAACAATATTCCACCAATAATCCCCATGTAGAAAAATAATTATATGCATATTCTCTTTAGAAATGGGTTTAATATGTTGCTATGTATATTTATAAACAATATTCCACCAATAATCCACATGTAGAAATATAATTATATGCATATTCTCATTGGAAATGGGTTTAATATGTTGCTATGTATATTTTTAAACAATATTCCACCAATAATCCCCATGTAAAAAAATAATTATATGCATATTCTCATCAGAAATGGGTTTAATATGTTGCTATGTATATTTATAAACAATATTCCACCAATAATCCCCATGTAGAAAAATAATTACATGCATATTCATATCATAAATGGGTTTAATATGTTGCTATGTATATTTATAAACAATATTCCACCAATAATCCACATGTAGACATATAATTATATGCATATTCTCATTGGAAATTGGTTTAATATGTTGCTATGTATATTTATAAACAATATTCCACCAATAATACCCATGTAGAAAAATAATTACATGGATCTTCATATCATAAATGGGTTAAATATGTTGCTATCTATATTTATAAGCAATATTCCACCAATAATCCCCATGTAGAATTATAATTATATGCATATTCTCATTAGAAATGGGTTTAATATGTTGCTATGTATATTTCTAAACAATATTCGACCAATAATCCCCATGTAGAAAAATAATTACATGCATATTCTCATCAGAAATGGGTTTAATATGTTGCTATGTATACTTATAAACAACATTCCACCAATAATCTCCATGTAGAAAAATAATTATATGCATTTTCTCATCAGAAATGGGTTTAATATGTTGCTATGTATATTTATAAGCAATATTCCACCAATAATCCGGATGTAGAATTATAATTATATGCATTTTCTCATCAGAAATGGGTTTAATATGTTGCTATGTGTATTTATAAGCAATATTCCACCAATAATCCCCATGTAGAATTATAATTATATGCATATTCTCATCAGAAATGGGTTTAATATGTTGCTATGTATATTTATAAACAATATTCCACCAATAATTACCATGTTGATAAATCATTATATGCATATTCTCTTTAGAAATGGGTTTAATATGTTGCTATGTATATTTATAAACAATATTCCACCAATAATCCCTATGTAGAAAAATAATTACATGCATATTCTCATCAGAAATGGGTTTAATATGTTGCTATGTATACTTATAAACAACATTCCACCAATAATCTCCATGTAGAAAAATAATTATATGCATTTTCTCATCAGAAATGGGTTTAATATGTTGCTATGTATATTTATAAGCAATATTCCACCAATAATCCCGATGTAGAATTATAATTATATGCATTTTCTCATCAGAAATGGGTTTAATATTTTGCTATGTGTATTTATAAGCAATGTTCCACCAATAATCCCCATGTAGAATTATAATTATATGCATATTCTCATCAGAAATGGGTTTAATATGTTGCTATTTATATTTATAAACAATATTCCACCAATAATTACCATGTTGATAAATCATTATATGCATATTCTCTTTAGAAATGGGTTTAATATGTTGCTATGTATATTTTTAAACAATATTCCACCAATAATCCCCATGTAGAAAAATAATTATATGCATATTCTCATCAGAAATGGGTTTAATATGTTGCTATGTATATTTATAAACAATATTCCACCAATAATCCACATGTAGACATATAACTATATGCATATTCTCATTAGAAATGGGTTTAATATGTTGCTATGTATATTTTTAAACAATATTCCACCAATAATCCCCATGTAGAAAAATAATTATATGCATTTTCTCATCAGAAATGGGTTTAATATGTTGCTATGTATATTTTTAAACAATATTCCACCAATAATCCCCATGTAGAAAAATAATTTTATGCATTTTCTCATCAGAAATGGGTTTAATATGTTGCTATGTATATTTATAAACAATATTCCACCAATAATCCCTATGTAGAAAAATAATTACATGCATATTCTCATCAGAAATGGGTTTAATATGTTGCTATGTATACTTATAAACAATATTCCACCAATAATCTCCATGTAGAAAAATATTTATATGCATTTTCTCATCAGAAATGGGTTTAATATGTTGCTATGTATATGTATAAGCAATATTCCACCAATAATCCCCATGTAGAATTATAATTATATGCATATTCTCATCAGCAATGGGTTTAATATGTTGCTATGTATATTTATAAACAATATTCCACTAATAATCCCCATGTAGATAAATCATTATATGCATATTCTCTTTAGAAATGGGTTTAATATGTTGCTATGTATATTTATAAACAATATTCCACCAATAATTACCACGTAGAAATATAATTATATGCATATTCTAATCAGAAATGGGTTTAATATGTTGCTATGTATATTTATAAACAATATTCCACCAATAATCCACATGTAGAAATATAATTATATCCATATTCTCATTAGAAATTGGTTTAATATGTTGCTATGTATATTTTTAAACAATATTCCACCAAAAATCCCCATGTAGAAAAATAATTATATGCATATTCTCTTTAGAAATGGGTTTAATATGTTGCTATGTATATTTATAAACAATATTCCACCAATAATCCACATGTAGAAATATAATTATATGCATATTCTCATTGGAAATGGGTTTAATATGTTGCTATGTATATTTTTAAACAATATTCCACCAATAATCCCCATGTAAAAAAATAATTATATGCATATTCTCATCAGAAATGGGTTTAATATGTTGCTATGTATATTTATAAACAATATTCCACCAATAATCCCCATGTAGAAAAATAATTACATGCATATTCATATCATAAATGGGTTTAATATGTTGCTATGTATATTTATAAACAATATTCCACCAATAATCCCCATGTAGAAAAATAATTATATGCATATTCTCATCAGAAATGGGTTTAATATGTTGCTATGTATATTTATAAACAATATTCCACCAATAAACCACATGTAGACATATAACTATATGCATATTCTCATTAGAAATGGGTTTAATATGTTGCTATGTATATTTTTAAACAATATTCCACCAATAATCCCCATGTAGAAAAATAATTATATGCATTTTCTCATCAGAAATGGGTTTAATATGTTGCTATGTATATTTTTAAACAATATTCCTCCAATAATCCCCATGTAGAAAAATAATTTTATGCATTTTCTCATCAGAAATGGGTTTAATATGTTGCTATGTATATTTATAAACAATATTCCACCAATAATCCCCATGTAGAAAAATAATTATATGCATATTCTCATCAGAAATGGGTTTAATATGTTGCTATGTATATTTATAAACAATATTCCACCAATAATCCACATGTAGAAAAATAATTATATGCATATTCTCATTAGAAATAGGTTTAATATGTTGCTATGTATATTTTTAAACAATATTCCACCAATAATCCCTATGTAGAAAATTAATTATATGCATTTTCTCATCAGAAATTGGTTTAATATGTTGCTATGTATATTTATAAACAATATTCCACCAATAATCCCCATGTAGAAAAATAATTATGTGCATATTCTCTTTAGGAATGGGTTTAATATGTTGCTATTTATATTTATAAACAATATTCCACCAACAATCCACATGTAGAAATATAATTATATGCATATTCTCATTGGAAATGGGTTTAATATGTTGCTATATATATTTTTAAACAATATTCCACCAATAATCCCCATGTAGAAAAATAATTATATGCATTTTCTCATCAGAAATGGGTTTAATATGTTGCTATGTTTATTATTAAACAATATTCCACCAATAATCCCCATGTAGAAAAATCATTATATGCATATTCTCTTTAGAATTGGGTTTAATATGTTGCTATGTATATTTATAAACAATATTCCACCAATAATCCACATGTAGAAATATAATTATATGCATATTCTCATTGGAAATTGGTTTAATATGTTGCTATGTATATTTATAAACAATATTCCACCAATAATCCCCATGTAGAAAAATAATTACATGCATCTTCATAACATAAATGGGTTAAATATGTTGCTATCTATATTTATAAGCAATATTCCACCAATAATCCCCATGTAGAATTATAATTATATGCATATTCTCATTAGAAATGGGTTTAATATGTTGCTATGTATATTTCTAAACAATATTCGACCAATAATCCCCATGTAGAAAAATAATTATATGCATATTCTCATCAGAAATGGGTTTAATATGTTGCTATGTATATTTATAAACAATATTCCACCAATAATCCCCATGTAGATACATCATTATATGCATATTCTCTTCAGAAATGGGTTTAATATGTTGCTATGTATATTTATAAACAATATTCCACCAATAATCCACATGTAGAAATATAATTATATGCATATTCTCATTAGAAATGGGTTTAATATGTTGCTATGTATATTTTTAAACAATATTCCACCAATAATCCCCATGTAAAAAAATAATTATATGCATATTCTCATCAGAAATGGGTTTAATATGTTGCTATGTATATTTATAAACAATATTCCACCAATAATCCCCATGTAGAAATATAATTACATGCATATTCATATCATAAATGGGTTTAATATGTTGCTATGTATATTTATAAACAATATTCCACCAATAATCCCCATGTAGAAAAATAATTATATGCATATTCTCATCAGAAATGGGTTTAATATGTTGCTATGTATATTTATAAACAATATTCCACCAATAATCCACATGTAGACATATAACTATATGCATATTCTCATTAGAAATGGGTTTAATATGTTGCTATGTATATTTTTAAACAATATTCCACCAATAATCCCCATGTAGAAAAATAATTATATGCATTTTCTCATCAGAAATGGGTTTAATATGTTGCTATGTATATTTTTAAACAATATTCCACCAATATTCCCCATGTAGAAAAATAATTTTATGCATTTTCTCATCAGAAATGGGTTTAATATGTTGCTATGTATATTTATAAACAATATTCCACCAATAATCCCCATGTAGAAAAATAATTATATGCATATTCTCATCAGAAATGGGTTTAATATGTTGCTATGTATATTTATAAACAATATTCCACCAATAATCCACATGTAGAAAAATAATTATATGCATATTCTCATTAGAAATAGGTTTAATATGTTGCTATGTATATTTTTAAACAATATTCCACCAATAATCCCTATGTAGAAAAATATTTATATGCATTTTCTCATCAGAAATGGGTTTAATATGTTGCTATGTATATTTATAAACAATATTCCACCAATAATCCCCATGTAGAAAAATAATTATATGCATATTGTCTTTAGAAATGGGTTTAATATGTTGCTATTTATATTTATAAACAATATTCCACCAATAATCCACAGGTAGAAATATAATTATATGCATATTCTCATTGGAAATGGGTTTAATATGTTGCTATGTATATTTTTAAACAATATTCCACCAATAATCCCCATGTAGAAAAATAATTATATGCATTTTCTCATCAGAAATGGGTTTAATATGTTGCTATGTATATTTATAAACAATATTCCACCAATAAGCCCCATGTAGAAAAATAATTATATACATATTTATATCAGAAATAGGTTTAATATATTCCTATGTATGTCCAACTACAATATTCCACCCATAATCCCTATGTAGAAAAAGTATATGCATATTATTATTGTTAATTAAATATGTTCATTGTCGGGTGTTAACATGATATTCCTCCAATAATCCCCATGAGCAATAATAATTCTACCCATATTCCCATTAAAAACAGGTCAAATGTAATTTTTATATTACTTCTTTATCCTGTTGTACAGCTGCATATATATCAGCAACTGTTGTACAGCTGTATATATATCAGCAAGTGAAGAGTTAAACATTAGCAACTGCTTCTTGCAACATTGTATCAAGCACTGCAGTAAAGAATAACATATTTTGAGAAACAACAGAGTCATTACCATATATATGTGTATATGGTACACTGACATCTAGTGAGAGTTCTCAGTATTGCAGCCAATAATCCAATCATCCCATCATCCCAATATGCAGTTTAGTACGTCCCTCAAATATATAAGGGGTCCATATAGTGAACTTGGTGTTGAGTTATTCACTTTACAACACAACACAGAGGACAAGGGGGCACTCTTTACGACTGGAGGAAAAGAGATTTCATCTCCAAATACGGAAAGGTTTCTTCACAGTAAGAGCTGTGAAAATGTGGAATAGACTCCCACCAGAGGTGGTTCTGGCCAACTCAGTAGATTGCTTTAAGAAAGGCCTGGATACTTTCCTAAATGTACATAATATAACTGGGTACTGACATTTATAGGTAAAGTTGATCCAGGGAAAATCCGATTGCCTCTTGGGGGATCAGGAAGGAATTTTTTCCCCTGCTGTAGCAAATTGAATCATGCTCTGCTGGGGTTTTTTGCCTTCCTCTGGATCAACTGTGGGTATAGTATTGGGTATATTGGATTGTACAATTTTTTTTTTTTTTTTTTTTATGGTTGAACTGGATGGACTTGTGTCTTTTTTCAACCTGACTAACTATGTAAAAAAGATAAATGTTTTGTCAGCTACTTAAAAAATAAATAAATGCATGAATAAAATTATAGTTACAAAATTACAATTATAAAAAAATGTAAATCTGTAAATACTGTCAAACAAATATTACCCTTGCATACAGAACCTATGCCTTTGACTTTGGGCCTGCATGTCCCTTATCTTAAATAAATGTAATGGCAGCTATGGCAATATGGGGGATACATATGTGGTACTTTGGTGCTCACAAATTTGCTGCACAAGTGTGCATTGATATACTGAGTAGCTTTGCCTGTTTCAGCATGTGTACACTACCAAAGCCAGGAAAAAAGATCATAGTAAAATAAGATAAAACATACCTTCATAAAATAGAAACCTTAATTTGGGAAAATGCAGGCAGCCTAGGGCTGTAGAATTGTACACTTAGGTTTTGCTACTGCCTCGCTTTCTCTTGGTCTATTGGATTTTCCACCTCCATTTACCTTCCCTTCCATGGCCATAGGTTTCCCCCCTACAGCTATGCCTCCAGTGCAGGGGATCCTTGCACCATCAGAAAATAGGGCAAATAAGTTGTCACGGTTCAAATCCCCAAGGTAGGACATGTTAGACTGGCAGTAGATTTTCCAGATTGTACCCCAGTATTGGGGAGAGTTGAAATGTTCCCTTTGAAGCCTCCCACCAATTTCCTCCTCACCACCAACCCCCTCCTTATCACCGCCAGCACCTCAAAACTCCTTCCCACCATTAGCACCCCAACCATCCTAACCATCAGTACCGCAACATTCCTTCTCCTCACCTCCAGCACCCCTACCCTACTCCTCCTTCTCACCACCAGCACCTAACCGTTGTCCTCCTCATACTGATCCTCTGCCTTCTGCTGCCTTGTGGCATTCCACATGCTGGTGCATGGCAAGGATTGCCTTCTGTGAAAAGTAATGGAGCTGGCATTTGGCAAAGCTAGAATGAAGATGCAGGGCATAGGAAGGATTTAGGGAGGTTTTTCCTCGACTTTTTCCGAAGCAAGCAGGGGTCTGTGGACCACCCCTAGGGAAAGCCTCTGTTTATGCTGATTCCAATCAGACACCCCTGAAAAAGAGTATATCTCGAGTACGTTGGGTACTCCCCGTATGTGTGTTCCAGAGTTCTATGTGTGTACCAGAGTTCTATGATTGTGTATCTTTGCATACTGTATTGCAATTTTTTTGTCTGTATCACGCATCTTGTATCACTTTGTGTTTCTGTACATTTACCCTGTGCACCGTAGACCCGTTTTAGGTCTATACCTTAATAAATACCTAATTTCATTTCAAATTTACACTCCTCATACTCCTTATTACTCCTGAGTAGGTTCTCCTTTTAAAGTCCCGCAAGAGGAACACATTTCCATTAAACCCGGACCAGGAGCGAGCACATACCTCAGTGTTCAGTGGCAACATGTCCCCCCCAACCCTCTCCTTCTGAATGTTTTTAAATGGATGAAGTGATGTACACACTCCCCCAAGCAATACTACATGACATACCTCTGTTTATGCTGATTCCAAACAGACATCCCTGAAGAAGAGTATATCTCGAAACGCGTTGGGTACTCCCCGTATGTGTGTTCCATATGTACCGGAGTTCTATGATTGTGTATCTTTGCATACTGTATTGCAATTTTTTGCCTGTATCACGCATCCTGTATCCCTTTGTATTCCTGTACATTCACCCTGTGCACCGCAGATCTGTTTTAGGTCTATACCTTAATAAATACCTAATTTCCTTTCAAATTTACACTCCTCATACTCCTTATTACTCCTGAGTAGGTTCTCCTTTTAAAGTCCCGCAAGAGGAACAAATTTCCATTTGTCTAGACATATTGGGGATTTGGGTTTACCCTACTCTCTAGACTAACTAGCACCACCCCTATCTTGTTTCACCCCTAGAGAATGCAGCCAAAAAATTCTGCTGACTCCTAATAGCTATTTTTCAGGAAAATGGCAGGATTAGCTGAAAAGGAGGAGAAAAAGGGTGCATAAGCATCACTAGAAAAGAAAAGTGGCTGCACTGTGCTCCTGAGGACAAGGAAAAAGAAATACAGAAACCAAAAAGGAATATTTTGTAAACATCTGCAAAGGTATGGCAGTATATAAGGAGGTAATGGGCACATTAGCAGCACCTAAAAGTGGCTGCTATATTTTCATGGGGAGGAGGAAAAGAGCACATAAGCAGAATAAATGGCAGCTATGCAACTTAAGGAGTAAAAAAAGGGGCACATTAGCAGTGGCATGTACCTGGTTTGTGAGCCTGACGAGTAGAGGAGGGCCTCTCGTATCACACAGGCTTGTGGGTTACTGAAGGTGAGACAGCAGCCACAGAAGCACGGTGGTGTAGGATTGCCTGAGATCAGTCCTGTAGTCTGTATGGCTGGTTGTCCATGGATGGATGTGCAGCAGGCAGGCAGGTGGTGGTTAGGCAGACCAGGGCCGTAGCAGGCTGGGATTGCAGCTAGAGCAGGATCCAGATGTGGATTGCAGAGTAGAGCTGTGACAGGCTGGGTGAGCAGATGCAGGGTCAGGCAAGCCAGGTCGGTAATGTTCAGGCAGATAAACAAAGCAGCAGGCAGAAAAGGAGTCCAAAACAAGCCGAGGTCGGGGTATCAAGCAGACAGCGTTAGTGAGAACAAGCCGGATCAAGATCAGAGGTCAGCACAGGTAATAGGTCAGAACACATAGAAGCTGCAGACCAAACAGCAATGAGTCTATGCAGAAGCTCAGCTTAAATAGCCCGCCTGGTGTACAAGTGTACGCTGATGCGCGAGAGCGCATGTATGTACGCCGATGTGCCAATGCGCTAGTGTGCATGCGCATCCGCCAAGAACCTCTAAGTGTACTGCTGACCTGTCTTTCCTGACAAGCAGGCCCAAAAAATGGCTGCTATGGGCCCTTGAGGAGAAAGGAAAGAAGGAAGGAAATAGCATATTAGCAGCACTCTAAATAGGTGGCTGCTCTGCAGAGGAGGAGTGTGTGATTTTTTCCTGCCAACTTGTTTCACTGAGGTGCTGCTCCCACCAAGCTCTTTGACAAAGAGTCGTGTGTTTCTTGTACCTAAATGGCTGCTAGTTTTATCATAGCTGACAGATTGCAGGCAGAGGCTGCTGTCAGCAGCAGATTTGTTAAAACATTTGTTACCTATTCTAGTGCTTGCCAACTGTCCTGACACACCAGGCTCTGCTGTCGTTTGTTGCAAGATGCATCCTGAGGAGGTTATATACGTCACTCTGCTAGTGACAGAGGAAAAGGAATATTGCCGCCAGATATTGAAAGAGTGGGCCAGAGATCAGCTGTTAGAATGCATTCATCTTGCTCATTCCCTAGTTGTCAGAGTTGGCTTTGTCCAGTATTCCTAAAGGCAGTGATGACTTTTCTTGTTCCTTTAGTATGGCTCAGGTAGTATCACTGGTATGGCTATTGGAGGTTGACTCAGCTTATTTCTTTGAGCACTATTCAACATGTTCTCAACAGGTGCTACTGGATTATATTAACGCAGTTCAGTCTCTAGTTAGACAACTTAGATGAGTGTAAACTGAACTTTGTTCAACCATTACAACAAGCATGGTCAGATATGTTGCACTCAGCCTCAGACAGCTTGCACCAACCCATTCCTGCTGCTAGACACCTGCCTTCTCAAATATTTCTCTTTCTGTCACCCACAGCAACCATAGTTGCAGCCCAGTATACCCTGCTACCAACTATATGTCAGTACCCTGTTTCCACTCACTGCACCTACCCTGCCTTTAATCTGTTGAAGATTACCTCTTCTCCGCTGCCTGCGGCAATCCCTCAGAAATCCTCTATAGCAACTGCTCCCTCTTTTTCACCATCCCTCTGTTCTTCTTTTCCATCAGCTGCACCCCCAGCCTGATGGTCCTCAGTCTGCTGCCCAGCCTAATGGTCCTCTGCCTGCTGCCCAGCCTGGCGGTGCTCTGCCTGCTGCCCAGCCTGATGGTCCACTGCCTGCTGCCCAGCTTGATGATTCTGTTCCTGCTGCCCAACTTGATGATCCTGTTCCTGATGCCCAGCTTGATGATCATGTTCTTGATGCCTAGCTTGAGGGTCCTGTTCTTGACTCCCAGCCTGATGATTTGGTTCCTGATGCCCAGCCTGATGATCCAGTTCCTGATACCCGGCCTGATGATCTGGTTCCTGATGCCCAGCCTGGTGGTCCCATTCCTGAGGTCCAGCCTAATGGTCTTGTTCCTGGTGCCCAGCATGGTGGTCCCTTTCCTAATGCCCAGCCTAGTGATCCAGTTCCTGATGCCCAGCCCGGTGGTCCTGTTCCTGATGCCCAGCCTGATGATCCTGTGCCTGATGCCCAGCCAAAGGATCCTGTGCCAGATGGCCAGCCGAAGAGTCCAGTGCCTAATGCCCAGCCTGCTTCTGGAGGTCCTGTGCCCAATAACCTGCTTGCCTCTGATGGTCTGCTGCCCAATGACAAGTCTACTGCTCTGATGACACGCCTTCCCCTGCCTCTGATGGTCCATTGCCAGATGTCCAGCCTGATGGTCCTGTGCTCTGTCCAGCCCGCCTCTGATGGTCCTCTGACCGATAATCAGCCCGATCCTAATTATCCTCTATCTGCCACCCAGCTGGGTTCTACTGACTCTGTGCCTACTGTCCAGCTAGTTTTTATTGACTCTATGCCTGCTGCTCAGTTGGATTGTCATGCTAAGGGTAGGATTCTGTCTGCTGTTGGGTCTGACATCTCTGAGTCTTTCCGTACCTTGTATAGGTTACCTGTTCTGCCTGAGATTCTATTTACAGTCATATCGGTTGGGTCCCTCTTGCAGTATGTTTCTCCAATGGCACCAAAGCCTGGTGGTCCGGACATACCCTTTGTAATTGGTAGCAATGTTTGCCTTCACGACCTTGGTAGTGGTAAACTCTTGGGAGTAGCAAAGTACCATTTGTGCCTTTAGGATAAAAAAAGAAAACAGGGCGCACTGGCCTAGTGCATTTTCCAACAGATTTATTAAAAGATATGAATACAAATATAAAGATGTCTACTCACAAACATAAGTTAAAAAGGCTCTGAAGAAGAAGGCCGGTCCTTCGAAAATACATCAGCCTGAGGGGTCTCATCCAGGAGCCCCACTCCCATGTTCGGTGATTCGAGCAACCGATGAGAGATAGCCACACATGTGGCCTGACAAGCGTGTTTTTAATTTATGTTTGTGAGTAGATATTGTTATGATTTTTTTCATATCTTTTAATAAATCTGTTGGATACTGCATTAGGCCCTCTTTTTATTTTTTATCCTCACAGCACTGTCATAACTACCCCAGTCCTAGAGGGCAGCAAGGCATCTATGAGATTATCCATGATTTTACCAGGCAACTGTGACACTACACAGTCAGCTGACTCTAGCATAGGAGTGTGTTATTCTTTACCAATTGTGCCTTGCCATGACCCGGATGTGATTTCTACAACTCCAGGTGCACTAGTGGACCCGAGTCAGGTCACCCATGCCTTGGTGGAAACCTAGATGGCCATTGATGTGTGGAATAGGTCCTGGAAACCAGGCAAGCTACACGGTTGTAACAAGACATTCCGGTGTCAGAGTTCCGGTGTTGTCACATGACCCCAGGGCTAAGTTTATGGATGACCCATGGTACCCCAGCATTGGGGTGCCTACTGTCTTGAGGGATCAAATGTCATAATTCTGAGAATATGGCCAACAGGATACTTAGCCAGTTGCCTAACCCCAGTGGTGGGGTACCTAGTCAGTCACCAAACCCCAACGGTAGGACACCTAGCTTATTAAAGCAGTGCTTCTTATTTGGAACCCGGCACTTCTTTCCCTATGAGACCCTTTCCCTCTGGACTTATGCAGCAACTTGGTATCTTTTATGGATTCGGCTATGGCTGGTTGGAGCGTCCGGTAGTCGCTCCTTAGAGGTGGGCTACTATTAGAAAAGGGTTCTAGTGCTAGTGCCACTGTGGCTCCCAGATCTATAGGCTGCAGTTCCACTGTCCACCAGCAGGTGCCCCTCAGCAGACAGAAGTTAATGGGAATCAGGCATCACCTGATGCTTGTTGCAGGAATTGTATTTAAGCCCTGTCTATGCTCTTCCTTCTTGCCTTGGTGTTTTGTCTCCATGTGCCCCTATCATAATCCTGGACCCTGACCCCAACCCTACAGCCTGATTCCTTCCTGCCTGTTCGTTCCCTCTCATGTTACCCTCTCCCTGTCCTGTGTTGCTCCCAGCTCCCTGTCCTGTCTTGCTCCTAGCTCCCTCTGCCCTCTGATCTCCCGTGTATGACCATGGCTCTGTTATGACCATGCTTCACATTTCCTGTTTTCAGTATATACTTAGTTTGAGCTGTTGTTCAATGTGTGTCAGTAATATAAAAAAAAAAAAAAAAAAAGATTTGTTGCACTAAACTATGAACAAAAAAGAACTGTTAATAGCTGCTAACACAATGGTGGTGAATAATATAATAGATTAAATAGAATAAAAAATTAATGCGTAAAATTAAAGTCCATCTGAAGAACTCCAATTAGATGAAGAGAGAGATACCCGTCACCAACACCCAATATAACTGACTCTTACCGCCAGTGTATGGGAAATACACAATAAGCAAATCGCTAAAAGGTTAGATCCATAGCTCCTCCTATTCATCAAACGGTCCACTAATTATGCTAGAGATCCTTCCACAGACCCACCAGATGCAAATAGCTTAATCTTTCCAACACCTTGGCTAAGAAATATGCTCCACAGGTATAGCACGGTGATCACATACAGTATATGGGAAATGAAAGGAATACTCTCATTGTGCAGACATCCAATAAAAGGGCAAATTTATTTCATTAAAAGCTAGATATACAACTCACATGTGATGTGTGCAATACAGGCATAGGGAAAGTGTCCAGCGCTTCCTACCAACAAGACGGCGGCCACTCCTCTGTCCACACCACTACGTCACTCGTCCCTTGCTCAACCCGATGTTTCGTCACAAATGTGCAGAAATCGCTGTTTGTTCCTCTGTGCCCCTGTGCTTAGTGAGTCTAATGGGAGTGGTTTCATAATTATCAACCAGCCTGTACAGAATCAGGGCACTAATGAGTAAAATTGCAGGGTCTGCATTCCTTTAGACGTTATTTCCTACTAGAAGTATCTTACTGAAAACAATATTTTTGTTGCAGGGGAGGCCAAAAATCTGACTTGTATCTTAGTGTAGACTTTTGGGAAAATCAGTGAGCCAATCTCACAAGCAGGAAATTATGTTTTTGGGGGGCGTTCTGTACACATTTTGTGTACAGAACACCTCCAGGTAGCCATATTGCATTGCACTTTACAGAAAATGACAGAGCTGCAGATTAAAAAGGAAAGGTAATTTTTAATAACATCCAATTACAATATGACTTGTGCAATTGTATATGCTATATTATTTTTTATTTGCTATTTTTTTCCTCTTGAAATTGGAGTTACTCTTTAAGTGTGGTACTGTGGCTCCGCAAAAAAAAAAAGCTTACAGAACTATACTATTAAACTGTTGTGCCACTGGCAAATCTATATGAGGTTGAGTGATTCGATTTTTTCTTTTTTTTCCTTTTGTAAACGTAACCACTTCCTGACCAGCTGCCGCAGTTATACTGCGGCAGGCTGGCTCCCTTGCGCGAGCCGTCGTAGCTATAAGTCAGCTCGTGGGGCCTGGATAGCAGGCACGTGCACGCCCGCTGCACAGCAGGGGTGCCGATGCTCTTGGCCGACAGTTGGGATGACCACCAGCCATGAGCGATCATGAGCAGGAGACACAGAACAGGGACAAGCATGTGTAAACACATATTTCCCTGTTCTGTTCTGACAGGAGTGACAGATCGTGTGTTCCTATTAGCTAGGAACCACGATCCGTCACGTCCTCTAGTCAGTCCCCTCCCCTTTAGTTAGAATCACCTTCCAGGGATCACAGTTAACCCCTAGATCGCCCTCTAGTGTTAACCCCTTCATTGCCAGTGACATTTTTACAGTAATCAATGCATTTTTATAGCATTGATCGCTGTATTAATGCCAATGGTCCCAAAAATGTGTCAAAATTGTCTGATGTGTCCACCATAATGTCGCAGTCATGATAAAAATCACAGATTGCTGCCATTACTAGTAACAAAAAAAAAAAAAATAATAAAAATGCTATAAATCTATCCCCTATTTTGTAGACGTTATAACTTTTGCGCAAACCATTCAATATACGCGTATTGCAATTTTTTTTACCATAAATATGTAGAAGAATATATATGGGCCTAAACTGAGAAAAGAATTGCTTTTTTTTTAAAAACGCAGTGGCAAATCGCAAAAAGTGCTCTGCTCAGGTAGGGGGTAAATTCTTCCGGGGCTGGAGTGGCTAAACTATCCTATAGTTTTTAGATCTGTCACGACTCCTTCTTCAACTGTTCAATTCAGACCTATTACTGGTAGATAAAAAAATCAGGCCTGCAAGTGGGATGCCCCTCACAGGATTGTCTTTAGGTGGGTTTCTCTTGATTATCATTTTTTATGGCTGACCTAGGCTCACAGGTGCCTAGCTGGCCATTGCTTTAGTTGCCTCTTTTTTGATCTTTGAGCTAAGATTATTGCTAGTTGCACCTATTATCTATAAACACCTGTCCGTATTTGCCTGCACCTTAAGCTATGGTTTGTCTCCCCATCTTTATTAGTGCTTTGGATTACCATGTCATTAGACATATGGCCATTGTGCTGCAGGTACTGTATATGGTGATTTTAGTTCCCACATTTATTACTGTTTTTATGCTTTCTTTTCTGAGGCCCTACCTTATACCAGCAGGTCCATACTTCTGGTTATCCATCTGACATTTATGGTGTTTAGTATCAAGGCTTTATTTGTTGGGGAGGGGGGGCTTTTTTGGTCATTACTCCTTTTATTCAGTTTCAAAGAAAAATGTGAATACAAAATAGAGCCTAATTGGCATACCCAGGCCCAATGTAATGCATAGATACAAAAAGAACCCAGCACCTAATAACAGCTAAAAGGTGTATACAACCTACTATTTAACCAACAATAATAATTAAATACCTTTATTTTAACTTAGATGGAGACTTGACGCATTCACTCAGGCCTGCTGCAGGGGTAACCGGCCATTTCAGGAGGCCATGTAGAACCCCTACTACACATCCACACCTGCGCCAGCCCTTTAGGGGGGCTTTTTACCCTCATACCCCTTGGCAGATTCTAGTTATGTAATATGTTACACACCCTGGGTTCTATGTACTAGTTAGAATGTCCCCTTATTAGTGTTATATGTGTGTTTTTATATTCAAATTCACTTTTGTGAACATGTGATGGCTTTTGCCCTATCATTATATATGGATATATGAATTTTTAGTAATTGTATCAATAAAATATTACTATATGCTTTAAACTATTCTTTATGATGTCTATTGGTACCATTTTTGGTGACCATTGGGGGTGGTCTTCGGCTTCTTTCCAAAATAATCAGGTATTGCAGTCAAGACATATCTGGAAACCCCTTTTTTCAAGTTGTAGTGTGCTGGTATATTTAAACCAAGCAGTAATGAAGTGGTAACAAAAATAATTAGACATGCAAAATATGTGATGTAAGACTATGGTGTAGCTGACACGTCAGTAACAATTATACTTTTCCCTTATTCCTTGCATAATAGCCTTGAATATGGGCAGAATCGATTTTCAAGATTTTCAAAACCCATCCCAGCCTGTGATTTGACAATGACGGCTCTGCAGCACAATTAGGGCTTCATTTATGCTCTTCTCAGGATGCTTTCAGAATTTGGCAGACAGTATTGTGAAATTAATTAAATCCTGGTTTGGTTTGCTGACAGACTGGGCTCTAGTTTTTGTTCCTGCCTTGTATTGCCTATGGACTACCACCATTGTCCCCTTGTTTCCATGTATCACAACAAATGCATGTTTGTTGCCCATATATTCACACAACTACCGTTTGTTTATTTTAACGATAACTAGTTACCAGTGCAGCCTCTCCGTTCCTCCCAACATCTCCTGCTCTCTAACTCCCCTGTTATCTCCTCTCTTGCCCGCCTTCAGGACTTCTCCAGAGCCTCTCCCATCCTCTGGACCTCCCTGCCCCAGTATGTCCAGTCAGCACCTACCCTTTCCAATCTCTGAAAACTCACTTATTCAGGGAAGCCTATCCCACCTCCACCTAAGAACCATACCCAAGCCACCTCCATCAGATCATCCCCTGCAGCTATTACCTTTTGTACCACTTCTCCCTCCCTTTAGATTGTAAGCTCCATGAGCAAGGCCCTCCCATCCCTTCTGTATTGAACTGTATTGTAATTGTACTCTCCCCCTCAACAATGTAAAGTGCTGTGCAATTTGTTGGTGCTATATAAATCCTGTATAATAATAAAAATAATACTTGCCCAAGTATTGTCAGGGCTACCCATTTAAAGGTGCATACTCTTGTGTGGTCATCCCAAATTTGTCTTTACAAACTAAAGGGTCATAGATCTGGAACGAGATGAAATTTCAGATGGCTGACCAATTTACACGTTTTTGACCAGTACAGAAAAAAAAAAGAGACACTCCACCATTCCTAGCAAATATCTTAACAGCCAGCCTGTATTTTTGTCACATGTTCCCTCTTGGGTTAAAATCGCCCAGAATATTAATCTGTAACAAGCAAAAAAGTTCAACACCCATGATGCAACAGAAACATTAGCTGCTTTGCTCTTATGTTAGCTGTCCTCACATTAAGCAAAATGAAGAGCAGCTAGTAGGCATAAACCCACAGTTTATGAGGGCATTGAGTACTAGATTGCTTTTCATATTAGCTGCCATACCGTGAAAATAATATATTTAAACAAGCTAATTTGTTATATTTACAGATTTCAACAACTAACTATATTTAAACAATGTCATACCTTTAAACATGTTTTTTAACCTGTTTTCTAATTTTATAAATAACATAAAGATCAAGATTTTTGGTAGCACTGTTCATCATATGGAGTCCTATGTTAATATTTCCTAATCATAGTGACCTCAGCCTGCCAGAATGTACAGGCTCCTAATCCTTGCTGTAATGTTTTCTCATTAACCACCCAGCATTGGCCACACCGGTCGTATCAGCCCAGCAATGCCTCAGGCACCACTGGAATTAATTACCAGAAGAAGCACTGCTGTTTTGAATTGTCATCTTGAATTTATCACTTGCCACTTAATGCAACTCATCTGACCTAATACCTCCAATGTGTCACGGGGGCTCTGGCTCTGTTTCCATCGGTTGTAATATCAGGGGTGTTCTGTATGCCTAATGTTCATGCAGTGTAGAGCATACATCTGCTGGAGACCTGGATAAAAGATCCTACCCTAGAGGCATAGCTTGCTAACAATGCCCCAAGCAAATTGCAGATAACCCATACGTCATGTAACATTTGAAGTTTACAGCAGAAGCTGACACATTTAATTTTCACTTCTCAGAGATGATAATCTTTCATTTCATTGGCTGTAACAACTGCGACCATTTGTGTCTTTCCCGTTTCACTTTTTAGAGTTTAATGAAGCTGCCTGTCCTCATGTGGATAAATAAATGGCTCTAGGGGGCTTTTGGTATTAGGCCTGCTTTCCTACAGTATAAAATGAACAGAAATAGCTCATTAAATAACTCACAAAATATATATAGCCTACAGTACAGTTCAGTTAAAACCCATGATGTTTTAAGGTGCTTTTTTCAGTCTTTTAGAATGTTATAACAGTGATCCAGCTTTATACTTTCCTGTGCTCCTTTTATTGAATGAAACTATGATTCCAGGCAGGAAACAATCGGGCTGATTTTGTAGAATGGAATTATAATGATAGAACAGCTGTTAAATCGACATATCAAGAGCCGATGTTAGATTTTTGTTAGCTATCTTGTAAAATACCATCAAATGGCTTGATGTGAGCTGCTTATATTTTACAATGTCTATGAAATATGTACAGTTTTGTTACTATCCACTGTAAATGTGATACTGTTTTTCTGTTATGTTATGTTGTATGTTGTAAGGCTTTGCTTATTTATTATTATTTTCTTTTGTTACCAGTGATCTTGATATATATCACATAAAAATGTGATCATTTTTCAGCATTGGTTTTAAAAGGGATGGAATGAGGCCTATGGGAGAATTGCAATATGTATAATATTGTAGTTGACAAGGAGAAGCAAATTATTAATACACGCAAGCTGAGGATCATAACTATAGTTATAGCAGCCACGTGGCTCCTATGGGGCCCGAGGGCATGGGGAGCCTTGTCAATGGTGCTTTCATACCTGACTATAAAGAACCGACGCCTTAGGCTGGTCAGAAGAACTGATCCCCCTGTCCCTTTCTACTATTGAATTCATTTGCCTCTAAGTGAAAGTATTAGTCTCCCCCGTGCTTCATTATATGGCTGATCTTCAAGAGGTGACAAGCAGTGAAGCAGTAAGTGTCCTATTTGTGTATTATTATTATTATTATTCAAATCACTTTTAAAATTTGTGTTCAATGTGCACCATCAAGAAATGAAGAATACCCCATTGCCTGATCTTCTTGGAGGAATGGGAGGGCATTAACAGTATTGTTAATGAATAGTTGCCATCATTGTTAGAAAAGAAAGCAAATACAAGCAGGGAGACAAAAGGAGAGACCTAAAGAAAGTCACATAAATAGCCAGGTGAGAAAAAGACAAGCAAAACTGCTGACACAAATAAGGAACAATAGAAAAACATGAGCCACTATATAGTTTCATTGAGAGGTCAGTGTCACATACAGCATGTGCTGTAGATTTCCAGCAGTTTTTTTTTTTTGTGCTGGGCCCTGTTGTTTCTAGTTATGCCTTATATGGCCTTATATAATACGATAGTACAAACATTAAATATGTTGTGCAAAGGGCACTTCCTTACTTCAAGCAATAACATTTCACCTTTAGTATGTGTAGATCTGTAAGAACAGTGGAGGTAAATAACTGGCCACTATGTGTTCACATGCCTCCTGACACTAGAGACCAATCAGTTATACAGGTACAATCAGATCACCCTCAGGCAGTTTTATCTGACGGTTAACTTCAATATTTGACTCAGCAGTCAATTGTGTTTTGCCTATGATAAAACGTAGTGGAGATGCTCTGTAGACATTTCTTTCATCAGCATATCTCAGAAGAACCCATAATGCTAGACAAGATTTTCAAACTGTTCAGTAACTTCTTTTTCCAAGGTGCGTTAGCCAACATTTTCTGTGGCAGTATTGAACATTCCTCTTTGAACTTTGTTGGATTTTTTGATAGTTGTCAAATATCCCAGATTGGTAAGAACTAAATGCAACTAGCATTGAACTGAATGCCCACCATGTTTATTGGTTATGGGATGTACAATACGTTACAAACATTCTTCAGCACACTCTCCAGCTAGTCAGCACAAATAAATGAACAAAAATTGTTTCAACGTCACAGTTTAAAAACAGGTTTCTTTTTGCATACAGTACATTTTGGCAGCTAGACTGCCACGTTAAGATACCCCTGCATTGGGTGGTCTTTAACTCCAAACATTCTTGAATTCCCAACTTTAAGTAATATATAGCAATGCCAGTGATGTATCATCCATGTGTGCAGGGAGTTCAGGGCACATGGGCCCAGAGCAAAGGGGGCCCATTGTGCCCTGACACACACAGCCCACATTGATTTAAAAACAAAAACCACAGCCAACATTTCCCTGAGCCCCAAGTGGGTACAGTAGTGTTTCTAGGCATCAGGAGCTTTGGGACACCTTTATCCATCTTACTTGCAGGCGGACGCATTTGCGGATGCTATGATTATAGTTCCGGTTGCCGTTGCCTGCAACCGCTGTTTGTAAGCCCTGGCTGACACAGAGCGATATATTAACTTGCTTCTCATGTGGGAGAGTGGGCTTGTGAGAGTGGAAAGGAGCATCAGGTGGTGGCTGCAAGAGCAGGGATAAGGGGGGCAGGGCACCTTTCTGAGGGGGGACATGCTGGCGATGTAGCCGGTCATCCTGCTCCTCACTAACAGAAGTGATTGTGATCTCACTCCTGTCAGAAGGAGCAGTGGATGAAAGCTGCAGCTGGAGAGAGGATTCCACTTTCTCCTCCCTCCAACCTGCAGGTGGCAAAAGAAAGCATGTGCTGAGACTGAAAGTCTCAGCACGGCATGGCTGTGGAGTGAGGGCAGACTTCCATTCTTCCATTCTGCCTTTGTCAGGTCACATGACTGGAGAGAGGAAAAAGAAGCGGTCTCACAGTGTGATCTATGAGTACAATGGGAAGAGTGGGGGACAGCTCAGCTCTAGACATCCCCTCTCTACTCCCCACACCCCTTCTCCTCCTCAGACACAGCCAGACCTCCCCTCTCTCCTCAGACCCCCATATCTCCCCTCTCTCCTCTTCAGACCCACCTTCTCCTCCTCAGACCAACCCTCTCTTCCTCAGACCCCCCAGACATCCCCTTTCTCCTCCTCAGACGCCCCTCCTCCTCAGACCCCCAGACCTCCCCTCTCTCCTCTTCAGCCCTCCAACCCCTTTCTCCTCTTCAGACTGCCCAGAACCCCCTTTAGCCTCCTTAGACCCCCAACCTCCCCTCTCTCCTCCTCAGACTCACCTTCTCCCCCTCAGACCCCCCAGACCCCTCCTTCTCCCCCTTCTCCTCTTCATATCCCCCCGACTTCCCCTATCTTCTTCTCAGGCCCCTAGACCCCCTCTCCTCCTCAGAGCCCCCTACCCCCCCTCTCCTCCTCAGGTCCCTCCAGACCCTTTCTCTCCTCCTCAGACCCCTGACCTCCCCTCTCTCCTCCTCAGACTTCTCTCTACCTCTCAGATCCCCCCTCTCATCCAACCCCCACAGACCTCCCCTTTCTCCTCCTCAAACTCTCCCTCTCCTCCTCAGACCCCCCAGACCTCCCCTCTCTCCTCAGTTCCCCCAGACCTCCCCTCTCTCCTCCTCAGACCCCCAAGATACCCCTATCCTCCTCAGATCCCCCGGCCCTTATCTCCTCCTCAGACCCTCCCTCCTCCTCAGACCCCCCTCTTTGCTCCTCAGACCCCCCTCCTCCTCATACCCTCTCTCCTCCTCAGAGCCCCCAGACCTCCTTTTTCCTCTTCAGAGCTTCCAGGCCTCCACTAATCTCCTTGGAGCCCCCAGACCCCCCTATCCTCCTCAGACCCCCCCCTATTCTCCCCAGACTCCCCCACCCTCCTTATTTGCTATACTATTACTACTCCTGACAAGAAGAGTAGTAATAGTATACAGTGCAAACATTGTCTGCATCCATACTGTGCCACAGCATCTGTGATCATCATGCTGATCACATAGTACAGACAGTATACAGTATGTTAAGACACAGGCTGCAGACAGTGTTTTCACTGTATGGTATACTATTACTACTCCTGACCTCCTTGTGTATTTTTTTATGGTTTTAAACATGCCTGTTTTACCTTAAAAGGCAATTTCTACTTAATGTGACCTAAAAAAATGTTATACAACAAACATGTTGGTTTTCCAAAAACCCTTTTAGAAACGCACATGTGATTGTGCTTTGATTAAAAAGATTGATAATCAACAATGTGTGGCTTCTTCTTTCAATGCTCAAAAGCAGTTTTTAGAGTAAAGTTGTTGTTTTCAGTGACAATGGGGGTTATTTACTAAAGGCAACTCCACTTTGCACTACAAGTGCAGTTTCAGTGCAGTCTCAAGTGCACTTGTAGTGCAAAGTGTATTTTCCTTTAGTAAATAACACCCAATGGTGCTTTCTAATTTTACACAATCACGCCATTTTCAGGACTCCCCAAATTTCGGTCATGGTGTTGAAAATTATTAATATTTTTGTCAGTAATGCATTACATACATTAAAAAAAAAAAAAACAAGGTGTGTGTGTAGCAGACCCACAACATAATAATAATAGTCAGCCGAAAAAGAGATTGTCACCTCATGTGTCAACGAAATTTTGTTTGCACTATTGAAGAAAAAGGCCAAAAAATTAGAACATTAATAAAAGATAACTGAGGATATAGCTAAAAGAAAGCCAGGCAGTAAATCAAAGCAAATAGTTGTTCAGTTTCAAATATATTTTTATTTAAAAAATGTCTCAGACATTGTCTGGCATATCGATGGCCCCCCTACCCGCAAAGTATTCCATGTATCTTATACGGACCACTCTGGGGGGGCAAGCCAGGACGGCCGGTTTCAAGCACCGTTAGGGTTGGTTCATTAATATGAATTCCGGCCTCAGGCTCAACTGAGGCAGCATAGTTCAAAGAATTTCTCCTTAAAAAGTTGTGGAGAACACAGCAACACAGGATGATGTGATTGAGTTTATATTCCGCCATGTGTATCGGTGTAAGAAATAGGTGGAACCAGCTGGCCATTATTCCAAACGTGTTCTCCACCACTCTTCTGGCTCTGGCCAGCCGGTAATTAAAAACCCTCTGGTCCGGGGTGAGGGTCCTCATAGGGAATGGTCGCATAAGATGGTCCCCCAGCGCAAATGCTTCATCCGCAACGAAGACGAATGGGAGTCCTTCCGCATTGTTTCTAGAGGTGGCAAGCCCAAGCTGCCATTCTGGAGATGCCTGTAGAAATCCGTCTGGGCGATGACTTCACCATCCGACATCCGGCCATTCTTCCCCACGTCCACATACAGGAACTCGTAAGTAGCCGACACCACCGCCAACATCACAATACTATTGAACCCCTTGTAATTATAATAGTATGACCGCGAATTGGGGGGTGGGATGATGTGGACATGTTTCCCATCAATTGCCCCTACACAGTTGGGAAAGTCCCACCGCTGGGCAAAGTGGGAGGCCACAGTCTGCCATTTCTGTGGGTTGGAAGGAAACTGTGGAGTCAAACAAGAATAAAAAAATTAGTCATTTTGCACATAAACATTGAAAGCAGATTAGACACAAACATTCTTGGCCAACATCAGTATAACATTTATTTTAGGGAGTATTTAAAGACAAAGGTATAAGGTCCACCTATCAGATTCCCCAATCCCATCTAATGGCCCATTGTAAACATTTTAGGGGGGGGGAGATGTTTTGGACAGGTAACCCTCTCCACTTCATTGAGAGATAAATGCCTAAATAATGTGTATTACTTTGGCCAACCCCTCCTTACTTACACTATTGGCAGACCACTGGACAGGTAAGAAGTGTCATAATACAAAGATATAAATACACACTGTACACATTTTAGCACATTTTTACATTCTGCTATTACAAGATAATAATAGGATACAAAAACTTTTAACATTACCATTTGAAAGTATTCAGGCATGCCCTTGCACTACATGCTTTGGGGAATTCATCCATAAATCTGAACACAAAAGAGGTGGGTATAGTGTGTATGGGTTTGGCAAAGTCAGCAGATAGAGGATTGGTATCAGCTGACTTAGCAGTTGGGGGGGAGGGAGGGTTCCAAATGATTTTGGGACCCCAAAAAAAAGCCTCTGGCACTCTGCCTTAATTTAAAGCACAAATAAAATTTTTACACATTTTAGGGGGTGTTTAGGGTAAAGCACTACTATGGAGCTGACAAAATACATTGTTAAGTGACTAGACGAGGTGGATATAGGCCCAGGAGAGCATGCTGGAGTGGTATGTGAAGGCAAATATGCATGAAGGACAAAAAAAAAAATTTTAAAAATTCCAGCGTGCATGAGGACAAAGGGGACATTCACAGCATATTACAATCATGGTAATTAGGGAATAAAGAAAGAAATACAATACATTAGCAAACATTAAATACATATAATGAGATTTTAAAGGTTAAATCTTACTTTAATATAGTCCATCTGCAGGACCTGGATGATGGCAGAACAGGTCTCTGGGATAATGATCCCCAGAGCCTGGGGGGAGATCCCTGTCGAGAACTTGAGGTCCTGCAGGCTTCTCCCCGTCGCCAAGTACCGCAACGTGGCGAATAGCCTCTGCTCCGGAGTGATGGCTTGCCTCATGCAGGTATCCTGCCTGCTAATATAAGGGGTCAGCAAAGCCAACAAACGGTGAAATACGGGGTCTGTCATCCGGAGCAAGTTCCTGAAATAGTCAGGATTATTGTCACGGATCTCTCACGGAGAGATTCTCACCGAGCAAAGGCATGTGACAGAATTGGTCACGCTGGAGCAACCAATTCTTGGTCCATGAACTCCTCCTCGCCCTGTTCATGGACTGGGCTTGTGTCAAAGTAAGAGCCCAACACCAAGCCCCGCACAGCACGAACTCTACAATGAGTACGTGCATGCAACATGGCTAGAGAACGGTCGGCTGGTCAGAACGAAGTAACAGAACGCACTGAAGAACAGTAAGGCCTGTGAAGAGCGACCTGAAAATCAGTAAAGAACACAATGATAAATCAATGGGAACTCACTGCACGCACTGAAGACCAGATACAAACCCACAAGCACAAACTGAACAGCAGAAAAACAAACTGAAAACCACGAGTCTGAAAAAGTGCGAATCGTCTCTCACCAAACTTTTAACTAACACGAGATTAGCAAAAGGAGCCCAAAGGGTGCCGCGCTTGGTATTGAACTGCTCTTTTATAGTCTCGTCGTATGTGGTGTACGTCACTGCGTTCTTGACGTTCGGAAATTCCGACAACTTTGTGCTACCGTATGCATGCAAGACACATTTAAGCCAACATCCGGCGGAAAAAAACGATGGATTTTGTTGTTAGAATGTCTGATCAATGTCCGATCGTGTGTACAGGGCATAACTGTGGTTTTTAATGCGAGTTACCTGCACTTTCCCATGGACTTCCTTTAGATCGGGCGTTCTTGGTGCATTTTCTGAAAGTGCACCAAAGAGCAGTGTAAAATGGGCCAAATAGTATGCAGTGCAACACTGTCTGCAGCCATGAATGAATGATGCAGCTGCAACACCTGTGATCATTATCATCACCATGATGATAGCACAGTACAGCCTGTGCTATGTGATCATCATCATGACGACGATGATCACATAAGCACAGTGAGAGGATTCCTTTTAGGCCTCCTTTACACTCGTGTTTGGGGGATGGTAAAAACAAACAGTTCTGCCATGCATTTTTACTGCCCCATCTGCTCCTCCCTGTGTAGCAAAGGCAGTGGAGTAGGGGAGGAAAAATGGGGTAGCTACTGTTTTTATTTGAATAAATACAGACGACATCATGAACTCCACCTCAGCCAATCAGGGGAAGTTTTGTAATCACTCAAAGAATACAAAGCTTTATGTGAGCACTCAGCCCAACTCTATTTTGTTCTGGTAGTGGGAAGTCCCTGTCCTGCTGCTGGAACAAAACGCTTTATACTGTATGTACCTGAGGCTACATACAATTAGTACAGTGCACAAGTGTTAGCAAGAAAATAGTTAATTTCAGCCAGCTTGGCCCAAATTAACTATTTAAAGGGACATTAACAATGAAGTTAGGCTTTAAAGGCACACATAGAAAACAATTGTTTTCTGTGAGTTCTTTCATTGACCTGCATATATCTAGCACATAGTATTAACAAGCCCCCACTTTCATGTGTGTCATTTCCATGTTGTCCAGGCAAGAGCTTACACCAACAGTTGCGTTATAACCCCTCCTGTTTTTGTTTAACCCTTTTACTGCCTTCAGTGTATGTCATAAATCAGTGGTAGCGTGGGGTGAGTGTCTATATACTGTATAAGCATACTGTTGGCTTTCAATTGAAATATGCTTTCTCTAACCCCTGGAAGCTAATAGAGTACAATCTGCGCACTATTAGCTTCAATGGAGGGCATGTGAGACATCAGGGGTCTAAAAGACCCCTGATGTCTCATCAAAGAGAACCTATCATAACTACATCATATCACATAGTGTCAAAAATTGTTAGATGCAAGCACTTTCCCCTCCCCTCCCAACGTACACGAATTTAACGTACGCGAATGTGTAAAACTAAACATACCTGTTGGGGGGTACCTACTTATAAAAATGTTGCTTGTACTACATATGTTACATATTGCTGCGCATCAGGAATAATTATAGGCCCATTATTCACAATTCACTCAAAACTGATGACTTGCAGGGCCACACACAATATTTAGCTCATTTTTAACCACGCCCACTTTCCATCTTTTCCTCTGTGTCTAAGACCCAACTTATGATCCTCCACACAGGCCCACTACTTTAATTAAAAACCCCTGAGCAATGCATAAGTTAAGAGCAGGTTTATGTTAAGCAGCCCCCTCTACCTTAACCCTTTCGCTGCCAGGTCCGTACGTCGTAGAGATCTGACAGCGGGGGTATTACACACAATCTTGTGGCTGCAGCCACCGTGATTGTGTGTAAAACTGACAGGCAGAATCCCACCTGTCAGGTGAGAGCATTCGGGGGCTGTGCTGCTGCCCAATTGCTCTTACACACCCCCGGTACCGGCACCCCCCCATGCGTGCACGCCCCACCATGCTTACCGGTCTCCGCTTTCCCATCTGCAGGCAAGGACCAACATGGCTGGTGCCGGCGGCTGCGGGGGAAGGAGAAGATGGACACACATCCGCTATCCTCCCCTTCTTGCTGTGACCGGGAAAGCGATGTCTATGACGTCACTTCTGGGTCAGCCTCTCCGTGTCCCCGGCTAGCATAGCCAGAAAGTAATGTTTTGCAAAGCGATCTGCATTGAAAAACATTCAGTGGGGTCCAAAGGAAACATGCAGGGTCTTTTAGACCCTGCATAACTCAATAAAGAGAACCTGTCACCTAAAAACCATCACATAGGGGACTTGTCCCCTATGTGGGAAAAAAAAAGTAAAGTAAAAACATTTTTTTTTTTTTTTGCAAAAAAATTAAGTTACACCCAAGCACATAAAATCCCTCCAAAAATGTTTGAAGCCCCCCCACCTCCACATATAGGCACGTACGGACATAAACGTATGCGTCAGGGGGTGCCTACGCGAGAAAATGACGATTGCAAAAAACATTTTACATATCGCTGCTTATTCAGTAGCGAGAGCAATAATTCTAGCACACGACCTCCTCCGTAACACTAAACTGATACATATAGGGGGCCCTTGAAGTGTCACCTATAGAAAATATAGGGTACGGAAGTTTGTCGCCATTTCACGGGCACACGCAAATTTAAGGTTTGGCATGTTGGGTATCTATTTACTCTGCACAACCTTGTATTTTATATTTAACTAAAAATGTGGGTAATTTATTGCGTTTGTTTGTCCTAAAACTCACTTTAGGGTGTTTTTCACAGAAATTTTGCAGTAATATCGTGTGACATAAAAAATTAGAACTACTGTTATTTTATGCCCTAGGTTGTCTGCTTTCAGAAAATAATATAATGTTTGGGGGTTTTACATCATCTTTAGGGCTAAAATTATTTTTTAAACATGTGTGCAAAAAAACGCAAAAAAAAGGCTCTGGCAGCGAAAGGGTACAGTGTGTTTCTGCACCATATCCAACAAAGTAACAATTGCAGCCTCTCAGAGCAATTAAAAACTAGCAAAAAGGGTCAAAGTACGCACAGGAATGCCAATATACAGAGTAATCTAAAAACTGCACATTCTCCAGCTAGCCAGCTAAAAAAAAAAAAAAAAAGCGTTCTCAGGTAAAAAACAGAAATGGAGCTTTTCGTAGCATACATTTTGTAAATACATGTGAAGCCAAACTGTTGTGCCAAGATACTTCTGCATTGTGGGATGATACATTTGCCATGGTCTATGGAGGATATAGAGTAACCTGTCATCTGTAACAATAGCTACTACAATACTGCATGGTGGCTTAGGACTTATAGATAAAAATTTCAAACATTACACAGTGACCAAGCAATTATTATGATTTGTGATAGGTGTCCCGGAAGGCGCACATCAAATCAAAGCTTGCTGTGTGATAGTGAATGGCAGTCTCAGCTTGGACCCCCACCAGGCCACATCCCCAACATGTTTCAAACTTGTTGGGGGTGTGGCCCGGAAGGGGGTCCAGGCTGAGACTGCCATTCACTATCACGCAGCAGGCTTTGATTTTATGTGCGGCTTCCGGGACACCTATCACAAAGACTTATCACTCTCTACCATTGCCTGGAGCATAGACAAGCTCCCTTCCCAGCCAGCACTCACAGTGGTGGTCACAGGACTTCATTCCCATACAGCCTGAGCGGCTCACACACATATCTTGGTTTGCAATTAGTATGATTTCTTTTGATTAATACTGTCGTGATAATGTCTTCTTTATTGACACGGGAAACTTTGTTTTTCCTCAATGCCAAAAAGGGGAAGTTTGGAATATTGTGATTATAAACTATTTGATGCTAGCCAATAAAAAAAATCAGTTTCTTTGCAGTAGGTTCTAACTGAAGCACATTTTTGACAGAGAACCCAGCAAATTATTAAGCATAAATGTTGGAGGTGTCTAGCAGGACTGCAATTATAGTTATTGGAGATGGACAATTAGCTAAGTATTGTGTTATATGTGTCTACTCTAATGCTGTGATGTCTTCTTATCTTACATGAAAAGCTGTTCTTTACTTCAAATTATTCCTTCTGTAAATCGCAAGCTTTCAGCAATTGTCAACATAATTATGGCTGATTTAAGCAGAATCATTTCAAAAACTGTTTCTAATCAGGGTGTAATTATTTTCTTTGGGGGCCCATAAAAATAAGGAGAAATATGGTGTTAAACAGTTGAAATGAAGCACAATTAAAGAAAAACTTCATCTAAGCACTATTTGTCTCTAAACCATTTAACATAACCGTAATACCAGAAAAACAACATTTCCTGTGCATGAAGTCCCCATGGGCTAATAATAGGCATACACGTATAAGCATTTAAAAAAACAGGAGTCCCTTCACATGCTCAGTATGCTATAACTGTCAGTAGCAGGCAGAGACACATCACACCCCTCTCTGACTTCCAATCATAAAGCAAAATAGGGTATTTACAACAAATGAAGCTGGTTTTCTAGAGATCAACTAATTTGCATATTAATAATCAATTCAGCTTCACAAAATGAAACAAGTTAATAGGATTTATTTATAGATAGAATCATTTTTAAACAGTTTTGTCTTTTGAGGTTGTAACAAAGATTTTATTTGGGGCAGTGTTTTTCTTCAAAAGAGAACTAAACATACTGTATACCTTAATTATTTTAAATGATATAAAAGTAAAGAAAAAAATGAAACTATAACAAAAAAAGAATTGTTTCCAAAATAAAGCTACAATTAGATTTAGGTGCCTTACACACGGACGGCTGTTCTGCCGCAGTTAAAAGCATATAATATGTTCTGTGAAATTCAAGACTCCAGGCACTGCGATCAGCTGCATTTGTACAGTGCGATTACCTGCGTTTACATGCGGTTACATGTGGTTGCGTTTAGCTGCGGTAGTCAATGTTTTTGTTTGTTTGTTTTTGTATCTACCCATGATGCATTTCGGTCCTCTGCATTACAAACCATCTATTTCCTGTCTCTTTGTTGACTGGCTGAGTGTTTGTTGGAGTTTTGCAGTGAGAGGAGTGTTCTGCGTATTGTGCTGAGATCGTTTAAGATGAATGTATGGGTAGTTTCATGGCAATGCTCATATTGCTGCTCATGAGAATGAAGAGGAGAAGAGAGATCGAGGGGAGGAAATGTCCCCGTCGTTACTGGGTGCACCCTTTAACCTCACAGCGTCTTTCTATCGGCTACTCTGCCCTCATGTTTGGCGAACTGAGAACTCACGGAGACAAGTTCTATAACTACACAAGGATGTCGGTGGCGAGTTTTGATGAATCGTTGGGACTTGTTCGAGGACGCCTCACCAGACACAGGACCAACATGAGACGATGCATTAGTGAGGAAGAATGGCTGTTACTTACTTTAAGGTTGGTTTTCCACATCTTGAACATATGCTTACATTCATGCACATGCAGGTTTATATTATTGACATTAGTGTGTGTGTGTGTATATATATATATATATAGATATATATCTATATATATATATATATACATCTATATATATTTTAGACTTTTTTATATTTTCTGAATTCTTCTCAATTTTGTATTGCAGATACCTTACCACTGGAGCAAGTTTTACCTCCCTTCATCATTAGTTCCTAATGGGAATTTCAACTGTGTTGACTATAGTACATGACACCTGTATTGCCATTTGGGAGGAGATTAAGACCACAGTAATGCCGGAACCAACAGCCAGTCTGTGGGAAAAGATAGCGGAGGAATTTTGGGAGAAGACTAACTTCCCAAATTGTATCGGGGCATTAGACGGGAAATATATCAGGCTCATTAAGCGACCAAACTCAGGTTCCCGCTATTTTAATTACAAAAAGTACTTCTCCATTGTCCTGCTGGGACTGAGTGACGCAAACATGCACTTCATATTGGTGGACATTGGAGCTTACAGCAGTTTTGGAGATTCGAGAATTTTTAGGAATTTCATGATGGGCCAGCGTTTGCAGTATGGAGAGTTTAATGTACCACAGTCAAGGCCTCTACCTGGTACTGCTGGACCGGATCTGCCCCTAGTAGTGCTAGGAGATGAGGCATGTGCCCTATCCACCCACCTCCTCAGGCCCTATACGAGGCATGGTCTTACTGCCAAGAAGCGCATTTTTAATTACCGTCCGAGCCGTGCACGCAGAATGGTTGAGTGCGCATTTAGTATTTGTACCGCTAAATGGCATGTACTGTTCACTTCAATGCAACTTGAAGTGGATCAAGTGGTCAATGTGGTTTTGGCATGCTGTGTTCTCCATAACTTTCTAAGGGGAAAGGAGATTGTGCCCAATGAATCCCCGTTACCTGTTTGTGAAGAACACAGAGGGCGTGTTACTACCACTCGCCCAAGCAATCATGCGCTACAAGTCCGTGAACATTTTTGTAATTATTTCCTTACTGACGATGGACAGCTACCGTGGCAGTATGATTATGTTTAGTATTTTCTTTGTTACCCATTTGCATCAACCTTCTTGTTATCACTGTTTAAATTTTTTCTTAAATAATGTAGTTGACAACTTTGTCCAATTAAATTGGATTTATTTTTATCTTTGCTATGTAAATTAACAAAGGGTATAAAAAAATAGAAAAACCTTACAAAAAGATTGATGCTTGCATCTGTAGAAGATTTTTTAAAATTGTATTTTTATTCCTTCGGAATGTTGAGATATTTTTTTATTTTCAAGTAAAACATGACTCGGTACAAGTGACTCAGTAGAACAGATAACATCCCAAAAATCCCTTATATGAACCCTCAAGCAACCACAAATATAAAGTATTCCACAAATATAGAGTAAGGGGTTGTAAACATTAGTTCGTGTAAAGCAGGGATCTTCAAACTACGGCCCTCCAGCTGTTGCGGAACTACACATCCCATGAGGCATTGTAAAACTCTGAGATTCACAGACATGACTAGGCTTGATGGGAATTGTAGTTGCTGAACAACTGGAGGGCCATAGTTTGATGACCCCTGGTGTAAAAGTATAATTAAGTGTTTCAGAGTGTGTCCAACATTCTCCTGAGAGATGGCCCCACCGGAAAAGGTGTCAGGAACCTAACCTTGGTCTCCTTAACTTAAAGGGGTTGTAAACATTTGTTCGTGTAAAGCAGGAATCTTCAAACTACGGCCCTCCAGCTGTTGCGGAACTACACATCCCATGAGGCATTGTAAAACTCTGAGATTCACAGACATTACTAGGCATGATGGGAATTGTAGTTGCTGAACAACTGGAGGGCCATAGTTTGATGACCCCTGGTGTAAAGGTATAAATAACATTGCATTAACAAAAAATGAAAAATAAAACAGTCATTAAAATAATAAAACTACAAGTTTTCATACACTGGGTAAGGGGAACGCAGGGAAGAATGGCTTGGTTCACTGCCAACATCTATAGGTGATCCAGATTGGGAAGATGGGGGTGAACTGACTGGGTGTGGCTGCACATACATTCTTTGAAAACCAGGATGAAATGGGAAAGGTGTATACGTTGGTGGCAGTCCTGCGTATGGGTTCATGGCTGGTGTGGTCTCATGGTACTGATGACTTGGTATTGATTTATTCTAAGAGCCACTAGGTGTATTAAAACCCAGACCCCATGGCTGAAATCTTGGATATGGGCATTGCTCTTTGCAAGCAGAAACTATATACGTAAGATAGGCATGTATACCACCCCTGACTTCAGTACGCTTATCAGGAGGAATCTCGCTGACTACACACAGTAACATTCTCAAAAAGATCACATCAAGGTCTGAGATGTTGAGGAATTCATCAACTTTTGTGGCAGGGTTTTGTGATTGGTTTCTCATTTCTTTATTTATATGATCAAAATATTCCTTAAAAGATGGCTCTTGCTGAGTACGGCATGTTCAATGAGTGGTGGAAGTAGACCGGACTCTCCTATTAAGATTTGCCTGCAAATAGATAGAATATATAGATTATGCTTCTGATGTTGAGGTCACACTTGGTGGACAGCATACTGATAAACCTGATGCTTGCCCAAATATTGAAGTCATGTCAGAGCTTGCAGCACCTGTTTTGAATAGATCAGACACAGGCACTTGTTTTTGACCCAAAAACCAAAGCCACTGTATTAGCAGCAAGACCTCCAAAGCCAGAAGTACTGATATGGTACTTTACCCAAAAAAAAGAAGCCGTTGTGTACCAACACCAGCTGCCATTGTATATGTAAGTAATAAGTTTATTGTGGATGGAGGTTGTGACGTTTTGAAAATACATCCCGCAGGTTCTGGAGTGACCGGTTGATAATCTTGGGATGAAACTGTCTCTGAATTGGTTTCTTGACTTGGGTCAGCGTCATCATTTTCTGGTGACGAACTTGCACACCTTGCTCTTGCTCTTGCAGGAACACTTGAGACAGTTCTAGGTAAGAATAACAACATTACAAAAAATACCATGGTTTTAGTGTTTACAGAATACTTGCATGTGTACACTACAGAATAGACCTCTATCTGGAGCTGGGGGAACATTAAAAAAAGGGCTTTTGATACCTTTCACACTGGAGCGTGTGCTGGCAAAACGTGAACAAAAATAATGCTAGCAGCATCTTTGGAGTGGTGAAGGAGTAGTGTGTATACCGCTCCTTCACCTCTCCAGCCCTTTGAAATCAATGGACAGTGCGGCTATACCGCCCACAAAGTAAAATAAAGTTAAAATATATATTTTTATATATATATATATATATATATATATATATATATATATATATATATATATATATATACAGTTCCACACTGGATACCCGATCCGAGGAGGTCTGCATCCAAAGGGCAAAAGGCAAAGGGCAGAGTATATATGTGTCACTGGTTTAGCCATCCCTCTGTTGAGGATCACTGAATGCTGGAAGTGTTTGGCTGTTTTTTCTGCCAAGTCACACCGGTGTGAACCGGTACTTATTTATGATCAGGTTTTCATTCGTGCCTGTGCAATACACAAGCAGATAACAATCAGCATAGAAAGTGGGGGAAAATATTCAGATCGTTATTGGAGCATTGTTGTGTTTCTTTACTAATAATTTATCTATGTATAAATTTATAGGCAAGCCATATTTTATTTAAAAGTGAACCTATACTTATCCAGCTATGACTGTTAGGATTATCTGAAATGTAATGTCTATAGGTAACATTATAATAGGGCATAATAATATGTGATTACATGTACAAGTTAATAGCAGCAGTATGTGTCCTAGTTTTAGCAGTGCTTTTCGGCCAATAGCGGGGCACTTTTAACCCCGCTAGCGGCCGAGTAAAGGGTTAAAAGCGCTTATATGTTATAATACCAATTAGAAAACATACAAACAAAATACAGAAAAATAGAATAGATTCAAAAATAAAAATAAAAATAAATGAAAAATATGTGAAAAAATAAATAAATTAAGAATAAAAATAAAAATAAACATATGACGATTAACAATAAACAATAACTTATCATTATAATCATTTTGTATTAATCAAAATATGGTATATGGAAGATATCCAAACCAAATGATTTGGTTCTCTTACAAAAGTATATACTGATCAAGAGGATCAATGTGATGTCCAGTTCCATGGCCTGAAACGTGACAGTTAAAAACACATTTAAAAATGAAAAATAAAAATAAATACAAACACCATGTGCAATAGAGCACTCAGATATGCACATATACATGTACCTATATGTACATATATATTGTTGCATGTATAACCTAAAAGTGGCACTACTAAAAACCTTCATGATCATGTGTAATTCAAGGCTTTCATTGAGGCCTTTAGGGGCTAGAGATCTGAACTTGAAGATCTAAAAAGTCTCTCTTTTGCATAAAAGGGAGAATATCTTGTTATCTGTCAATGTGCCCTTCGGAATGGATTTAATGGCCTTAACTTCAGGGCAACGGATGTCCTACCTGTGGGCCTGTAAAAAGTGACGAGGAACACTATGCTGGTCACAACCTTTAGCAATGGCAGATATATTGATGAAATCTTGCTTATTTGGGATGGTGGCCCAGATGTGTGTTCCTCCTTCGTGGCCTATTGCAATGCCAAGTCTATGGGACTGTCTTTCACACATGTCCTAGATCCCAAGGAACTTGTCTTTTTGGATTTGGTCTTGTCACATCAGGGCCAGACCATTATCATGCATAACCATGTTAATCCCACTGGGGGTAATTCCTATCTTAATTTTTCCAGTTGTCACCATCCTGCTTGGAAGAGGAATATCCCCAGTGGGCAATTTAATAGACTAAGGAGGATTTGTTCTAGGGAGGAGGACTACACTCTGCAAGGAGCACTAACGTCTCAAAAGTTTTTAGACAAAGGTTATCCCCTAAATTGATACAGGAGGCTTTTAATCTACACAGGGTACCCATATGTAAGGGCACAGAGGCACTATCGGTAGTGGACAGTATAAATGTAGTAAGATTTATTACAACTTATAACAACCAGTATAAACCATTACCAAAATCCTGCACAAACATTTCAATATATTAAAGTTAGATCAGAAACTAGGCCCTATATTACCATCTGCTCCACAGGTTACTTTCCGCAGAGTGCCTACCATCAAAAATATCTTGGCCCCAAGTAAACTGCAGAGTACTAACAATAGACCCCCTTCGGACATTAAATCCCATTTTGACAACAGAGTAGGGGTATTTCAATGTAGGAAGAAAGGTTGTCTCACGTGCCAATCTATATCACATGGCTTTTTCCACTATCTCAGACAACAAGGGTAACACGTTTCATATCAACTTCCGGACTGCCTACCGTCATTATACATCAGCTGTTTGAAGAGGTGTATCGTTGTTATGGCAGCAGCTAGCTGCCATAACCCCGATAACCTCTTCTTCAGTGAGCGGTCCGGTTTCAGATAAAAGTGTTCTCCATGGCGGATTCGCCGCAAGGTCACTTTTATTGGCGGTGGGAGAGGGGCCCCTCTCCCGCCGCACTCGGGTGCCCTCCACCGCTTACCGGATCCATCGGCAGCGGCGGAGGCAATCGGATTTTCACCCTTGCTGGGCATGGAGACGAGTGAGGGGAAGATGGCCCCCACCTGTCTCCATAACAATGCAGGGCGGAAGCGACGTCAAAACGTCATTTCTGCCCATAGCTCTTAAAGTACCATTTTTAGAAAAAAAAAAAAATTAAATGACAAATGTTTTTTTATTTATTTTTTTATTGCATTTTAGTGTAAATATGAGATCTGAGGTCTTTTTGACCCCAGATCTCATATTTAAGAGGTCCTGTTATGATTTTTTTTTATTACAAGGGATGTTTACATTCCTTGTAATAGGAATAAAAGTGCCACATTAAAAAAAAAAAAAAAAAAAAAAAAACAGTGTAAAAAAAAAATAAAAGATAAAATAAATAAGAAAAAACATTTTTTCAAACGCGCCCCGTTCCCACGAGTTTGCGTGAGAAGTGAACGCATATGTGAGTAGCGCCCGCATATGAAAATGGTGTTCAAACCACACATGTGAAGTATCACCATGATCGGTAGAGCAAGAGCAATAATTCTAGCCCTAGACGTCCTCTGTAACTCAAAACATGCAACCTGTAGAATTTTTTAAATGTCGCCGGTGGAGATTTTTAAGGGTAAAAGTTTGGCGCCTTTCCACGAGCGGACGCAATTTTGAAGTGTGACATGTTGGGTATCAATTTACTCGGCGTAACATTATCTTTCACAATATAAAAAAAATTGGGCTAACTTTACTGTTGTCTTATTTTTTCATTAAAAAACTGTATTTTTTCCAAAAAAGTGTGCTTGTAAGACCGCTGCGCAAATACCGTGTGACACAAAGTATTGAAACGACCGCCATTTTATTCTCTAGGGTGTTTGAAAAAAATGTATAATGTTCGGGGGTTCTAAAAAATTTTCTAGCAAAAAAAACTGTTTTTAACTTGTAAACAGCAAATCTCAGAAAGAGGCTCGGTCCTTAAGTGGTTAACAAACCGTTTATTACATGCTCAACCAAATTTGTGGTCTATGTCCTAAGGTGCCCATGCAATATGCTATACATAGGTCGTAGTATACACGTACCATGCATAAACGTATAGGGGATCATCGTAGACACATTGCTAAAGGCTGTGACCAGCATAGTGTTCCTTATCACTTTTTACAGGCCCACAGGCGGGACATCCATTGCCTTGAAGTTATGGCCATTGAGGCCATTCCTAAGGGCACATTGACAGATAACGAGAGATTCTCCCTTTTATGCAAAAGGTAGACCTTTTGGATCTTTAAGTTCGGATCTCTAGCCCCTAATGGCCTCAATGAAAGCCTTGAATTACACATGATTATGTAACATAGACCTCTGGCTGTACTATGAAGGTTTTTGGTAGTGCCACTTTTAGGTTATACATGCAACCATTTATATGTACATATAGGTACATGTGTATGTACATATCTGGGTGCTCTATTGCACATGGTGTTTGCATTTATTTTTATTTTTCATTCTTAAAGGTATTTTTCACTGTCACGTTTCAGGCCATGGAACTGGACATCACATTGATCCTCTTGATCAGTATATACTTATGTAAGAGAACCAAATAATATGGTTTGGATATCTTCCATATACCATATTTTGAGTAATACAATATGATTATAATGATAAGTTATTGTTTATTGTTAATCATCATATATTTATTTTGATTTAGATTTTTACTTTTATTTTTATTCTTAATTTATTTTTTTCACATATTTTTCATTTATTTTTATTTTTGTTTGTATGTTTTCTAATTGGTATTTTAACATATTATTTTTAAAATTAATTTAAAATGAATTTATAAATGATTTTTATAAATATTTAATGTACTATATAAATTCAATAGCCCTTTGGATTGAGGGTTAACGATGAGTTAATCTCTGTTTGTGTTCAGGTACTGCCCTGCCCACTCCCCGGCCTCATCTGTAAGGCCTTTAAAATTTATCAGTTGCCATCACACCCATGACTTGACCAAGCGCAGGTGTGCGAAACGCACCACCACAGCAACAAGCTTCTCCTGCATTCCATGCTGGTTTGACTGGCAGGTCCTTCCTGTCCGAGCCCTTCCACCCTGACATCACGGTGACGTCACACGGGAGCGCCAGTGGACTCCGGCTTGGCTCCCAGTGTCCACGACCTTACACCATAGGTGTGCTGCATGATTACGACAGATTATTTCCTTCCTTCTGCCCACTGGATCCAGCAGACATTAGCCCATCTTCATCCATCTATATATTTGGTATTGTATGTACTGTAATTGTTCAATAAACTGTTTAGCCTTTACTTTGGCTTGGCACTGTTTGACTGGAGGCTCCACATCCCCATTGAGTTCTGGATAGCTCTTTCCCCACCTACATTGTATGCCAAATGTTTTTTTTTTGTCATACCACTCTCAACCAAACCTACCCAAATACACAGTTACCTGGGCTAAAGATTTAGCTGCTATAATAAAGCTTCATTACTTGGGAATGGCTTTTATGTTCTCCCACAAACTTTCACTTTCAAGTAAAACGGAAAGAATTTCAATATCATTACAATCTGGTACAAATGCTAAGATGTCATCCACCATTATTACCCATCCCTTTTGGATTATTGTTTGAGATGTCAGACCACCAGTAGTAACATGATATATATTGGGAGTAAATTCCCCCTCCCCCATTTTCCTCACTGCCCCCCCCTCTTTTTCCTATCCATTCCCCCCATCCTTCTTACGGTCATCATGTTCCTATTCGACTATATTTTGCTTTATTTTTTTTTATTTCAAGTCAAAACTTACATAGCCCTGCCTGCAAGCCCTACCTTGGCCATAAATGTTGTACCAAGATCCTGCTAACCTTTATGGCAAAGCACACAGGCAGAAATATTTTTAGATCCACAGTTTTACCAATGCTGTTACTTGATATTCCTATCCCTACTGGTATAATGAATGTGTTCCCTAACCTACAACATAGCTTACATTTTTCCAACCAAATTGGAATAGCACCCACTTTATATTTGTTACATGTTCCCATTACCATAGCATAACTTAAAAAAAAATAATAATAGTTACCTTTATAAGTGATTTTTATTTGCTTAAATATACTTACATTTTCCTTCTGCTTTGTAATGTTTAGGAGGGGCTGTAGAGTATTGTTTAAGAGAATTAATCCTGTCTTTACTGTGTTCGCAGTTCTTCATTATCATCTATAAACTAGGTATGAACACTGTCTGTCCTAAGAAAGAGTTTAAAAAAATTAAAAATCCATCCTGCACTGTACATTAACGAGGCATAACTCACTCTGTGTGGTGACAAAGACACTGTGAGACTGTTCAGAAATTCTTAGAATCAGCAATGACAACTTCTTCTTAGAAACATCTAAAAAGGTAAGATTTTTTTATTTTGTTATTTTTTTTAGGTACGCTATTTGAATGGGAATACATAACAAACACGTAATGGGATTTTCTTAAATTTTATGGCAAAAGTGGAATTACCTTTTAGAATGCTACTTTGTATCTTACATATCATAAGCTTGAGTTTGTTTTATTTTATTTTTTTGTATTCTCTATACACTGATAAACCAAATAAAATCAGATCAGTGCTCATCAAGTTGCCCTCTAACCTTCGCCCACATGAGAGGATCAGGAAACCGTTAACTAGTCCTCAGTGTTCTAGGAACAGCTGTTACCAGATTTGCAACAGTCGCCTTGTACTTATTAGTTATCCCTGTTCTTAGACATACAAGATCTCTTAAATAATGAGAAGAAAATTCTTGCAATGAGGGAGGGGAGGACAATATAGTATAGAGAGTTTTAACCCCCTACAGAATTTAGAACAAAGCGTGTTTGCTTATTAAACTTGTATGTCTCCATGATTACATGGAGACAAATAATGTATGAAAAAAATAATGTAGAGGGAGACTAGTGTTTTCAGAATGAATTATTTCTTTACCTTTCTCAGCAAAGCAATGAACCCATTTGAATACCTGCCTACCCCCAGCATATACTTATCTTCCCTTTGCTCCCTTCCTGCCTGTGAACAGCAATATCCAGTACTTGCATGTATGGAGAGTAGGTGACTTTACCTCCAATGATACAGTACTGGGTGCCTAAGCAGGCAATCAACAGGCACCAGAGCTGCATGCTGAAGGGAGAGAGAGTTGTTAACCCTTTGTAATCTCCAACCTGAGCAACATGGAATATGGTAGGAAATTTGAGCACTCCACTCCAAATATCTAGCGCAGCTACACTTCCTGCCACATGCTATTTTATATTGGGAGTCTATTTGCTGTCTGTTCTGGGCAGCTTCTGCACCTATCCAATGCTTATTCCAACCCCTGACTCTGAAAAGTCAATTGATTAATTATTGTTCACTGTGATACTATTTTTATGTGAGTATCAGGAACTTACCTGTGCTCTGTTTGCTGTGTCTACCTGTTGCATTTGCTGCTGTTCCTTCTATCCTCCTTGAGTCCCAGTGCCTGCCTCATTCTGCTGTTGTGTTTGTTTCCTTTCCTGCAGTCATGGATAGCACCATTAGTGGCCAGTCCATAAAGGGCACAGGGGCACGGCCCCCCAAAGTTCCCAATGTTAGTTTGTCAAAGAAGAAAGCTACTTTAACATGTTAAAAATTGTTAGTCATATTATCATTTATTAAAAAAATAAATCGTTCATATGTGTGTGCACTGTGGGGGTAGCCAGACTAATGAGTGTCTATTAGGTCCTTAAATTTTTGAAAAGCATGTGATTTGAAGCTGAGGCTCTAATTGGCTTGTTTCAGGTTGTCTTTAAGGTGCCCCCTCCCACTTTTAATTTTAGCGAATCAATATTCGCCATTGCATCACTTCCGCAAGGCATCCTCTGATGAGTGCAGACCTAGAAGGGTTTGTTTGCGCACCCCCAAACTCCAGCCAAGCCAAACTCCAGCTAACACTTTATAAATAGTTACATTAAACAGTTATTCCTTTTGGGGTAAAAGTTTTGTACAAATAAATAAAAGCTGACCATTGTAAGCACCCTTGTCAGTGCTAAATGGTTTGACCATTTCAGGTCAGACGCTTTAAAGTCTCTTAAGCCTAGTACACATGGGCCAAATGTCAGCCAGCATTGGCCGGTTCAATAGAAACCAGCTTATGACCACAAAAGGTCTGCTGACTGGCTCTGCCGACCGGCTCAGAGTACAATAACACAGCAGGGGAGATCTCTGTACTAACATCGGATTGTTAGTACAGCGGCTCCGACCTGAGCTGTCAGATTTTTTTGGTAAACAAAAAAAAAACTTGTGGGGTGTACTAGGCTTTATCTATGTTCTTGCACAATTTATCTGTTCACGTGGTCTGTGCACATGCACTGATGTGGCTAAGGGCACACCTCCCAATTTCTCTGTATTTCTCTAAAAAGATTATCCATGATCCAGTTGCCCATTACAGCATCAAGTTAAGGGGTGTATCCCCGATCTCAGGTATCTATTTTGTACCCCATATTCTTGTCTTATTCCTAGTTCTGGCTCTTGTTGTCCTGTCATTGAAGCATTCCTAGTTCCATTCCCTGTACTCCTCTTAGTTTGTTTTCACTCCTGATTCCAGTCTAATTCTAGTCTTTGTTAGCTATCTTGCCTGTTATTCATGACCTGCTGTATTTGACCACCTGTAACTTGACCCCACTAATACTCCTCCTGCCAAGCTCCAAACTGCCTTAGTTGCTAAGCTGTTGTTATGGTAATGACTTTGGCTACTTACCTTGGCTAATCCAGTCCTTAGATCACCCCAACTTAACCCTTTTAAGTTCTAAAAAGCTGTCTGAGTCTGGCAATACATTTCTGAGGGTATCAAAATATGAGCTATTCACATAAAACGTTCCGGAACAGTGGCTGCTAAGTATGCATTGAATTGCCGCTGTTGTCATCAGACCTCAACAGAATTCCAACCCTTACAGGGACATATGTAACTTACTCCAAAACTATAAAAAAAATCAAGACCTGATTGTTAAATAGCTGGAGAAACAGATACATCTAAAGTGCCCCAGCACTTCATATTCCTGATATGTGGCTGCTGTACTATGTACTTGTATGAGAACGTATCCTGTTCTCTTTTAATGCTTCCTTTAGGTGAAATCCCTGGTGTTCCTGTCAGTCCCTCTGCTTTCCTACTAAGATGACCACACTAAGCAGGAAAGCACAATGTGGCCAGTTCTCTAACTATGCTGTGAACTCAGTGTATTCTCCTCCAATGATCAGACTTGTCCTGACACGCCCTCACTGCACAGCCTGTCACAGGGAAGCTCAGTGAGCTGCTGCTTCTCCCCCCCCCCCCAGCTCTTATGCAGCTGGTTACAGAAGAATGTGATCACTTATAAAAAAAAGGGAAAAAAAGGTATTTATATTTTTTTATAGCTATACAAAAATGTTTTGCCTTTCATTTCTACTTTAAACTGAATGGGTCGTTTTACAAGGTGATTGTTTACAATCACTTTAAGAACAAACTAAAGTCCATCAGGTATTAAAGCTAGTAGGTACAGCAGCTTTCTTACACAAATCCCTTAACTTAAAAAAACACACATTAGGTAAAGAAAAAAATACAGAAATAGACAAAATGAGCACTCAAGTTCAACCAAGAGAGCCAAACCTCTAATGAATAAAAAATAAGCTGAATGGTTCTCATTCAAAAGTGTTGTATTTTATAGCAGAACCTTTCATCCAATGCATTTCAGCCAATTAATACATCCCCTTCATCAGAACTGTAAATTTAAATATTGGCACACTGCCATACTTAAATGTTCTGAAAACAAAAGCAGATTTATCACCATATTTTGATGCAGTTCTCTTTTATGATTTATATCACATTTTGTGATTCTACATTTTTGACATCTATTATAATATTTTGTTAACAATTCAGTCTAAAGACAATTCATTCATCATTTCAAATACTGATATAGTATTTTATTTGCAAGATGTCTACTTTTAATGCACGTTAGATGTTTTATTGTTTTCAGAAATACCCCAATTGCATATTTAATATTCTAAAAATAATGTATTCCAACTGGTAGAGTAGCTACTGTTGTAATGACCAGGACAAGTACAAATATCTGAGAAGTTTTGGTGTGCTGTCAGAAAGTGCACCACACCTGCAGGATATAATAGAAGTCTATGGCAAAGTGCAGCTAACCCAGCAGCGTTATAGGGGGCTGAGAACAGTAAGGGTTCATTTACATTTTCAGTTTGGGGGTTGGTGTTTTTACCATCCCTGCCCCAATCTTACTCCCTTTAGCTGTAGCGGCCAGTGTACACATGTCGCAGCCGCAGCATGGGTTTTTCGCCTTGTAATGGTTGGTGGGTGTTGCACCTGCCAAACATGACCCATTCAAGTGAAGGAGACCACTCTGAAAATGCTCTGCAACTTTTTGCAGTACAGGAAATCAGGAGTTAAAGAACGCAGCTTTGTGTTGCTTTCTCACCACCTGCTTTAACTCCTTGGACCCTGCAGAAACATGCAGTTGCGGGGCACTTGCAGAGTGGCCCCATTTACTTGAATGGGTCTCGATTGGCAGGCGGTAGCACCCGGGGGTTTAATACCTGCTGCAGCATGTGTACAGTTTTGGCTGCTGCTTCAGCCTCACCTGATTTAAAACCATGATTGCCGTGCACTACACGTGATTGCGACACGCTAGTACGGTAAATTGAGGTTTAAATTCGGTGTGAGGAGGCAACACTGCTCGGTAATCTTTGACTTCTCCCATGTTGTTCAGATAGATCTCTACCTCTTTATCTCTCCACTTTCACTTTTAAATTGTTTTGAGTAGCTTGCAGTCAACTAGAAAGAAACAATTAGAAAGGCAAGGCATCTTTAAAAAAAAATAAATAAAAAAGAATATTTTTTGGTATTTTTGTAACTGAGAACACATAACAAGCACAAAGTGGGGGTTTCTCAAATTTGACTGGCAAAGGTGGAACTACATTTTACGAAAGCTTGCCCCATTTATATTACCCAACGCCCCCACTTCCTTTCATTTTCCAAAGAGCAGTGTCCATTCTTTCCGTCTTTCCTCCACCCTTTCCCTCTCCATTCACATAAAGGTTTGTGCTCAACCAAGCTGGCTGTACAAGTTTATGGAATGCTCTGCAGCACAATTATAATTATCTATGAGTATTTGTGCAATGCAGTAGCCTACAGATCATTTTGACATTGTATTTCTGCTTGATTGACAATAATTTGTTATATCTAGAACACTTGAGACAGGTACTTGAAATTCTTTTAGCAAGAGATTCATCATTTGGTGTAAGAGCTTCATGTATATCCTCTTAAGCTTGTGTGAAAAATGAAGTGCTTCTTCTATTTATTTACTATTTACTGAATTTCTGTGTATAAGCAGGCCATATTGAGTAATAGGGCAAAATGTCTCCCCGAAGCATACTTACATATAAGGCACCATCATCTTTTTGCTCATACAGCAGGGAAAAGACTATACCAGTTCAATAAACAAGTTGTAAAAAAGGTTTTATGCAACATTAAAAGGTAACATTAAAACATTTATTAAACAAGATACTGAACTGCCTGAGTGTTTTCTCTCAAATTTAAGGCGATTACTGTTCAATGATGACATTGTTTAACTCAACACATCAATATATTTATTTAAGTAGGTGAAACTATTACAGCTTTGTATATTTATTAGATGTATCTGAAACTTCATAATAAAGTAAATGACCTTCCCCAGAGCAACATCTTTATCTTGGTTATCTTCAGTTTTGCATAGCTTCTAAAATTTGCACACATATATCTGCAGATGTTATTATAGCAGACCTATGCTGTTCATTTCGCTATGTGTTGGTTTACAGCATCTAGAACCCAAAGCTGGTAGTTTTTGAAGTAGAGGATTTAGTGCTAAAATCAAGTGGGAAAAATGTGTTCCACCAGATTCACTGATCTCTAACCTTTACCTGACCCTTCACATTTAACTTCCCTACATCCCTAAGCCCTAAAGTGTATTTTAAAGTGATATTAAACCCTCGTTTTTTTAAGCACTTTCAGCAGCTGATTTAATCATCTACTGGTATGCAGTTTCTTTATAATTTAAGTCCTTCATATGTCCCAAATTAGGACGGTACCATGATTACTTCCCTATTGTTTCAGTGCGGCTCCTTTCTCTTGGAGTCACCTTAGCATGCAGGGACTAGAGTTGTGTCTGCCTACACTGTATGCATCAATAGAAACACACAATCCTGCTGCACTATAACCGAATGATGGCTACAGCACGACCGGCCAGTTCTGGGAGGGCGTCATATGATATCCTCCCGAAATCGCGCCCGCTGCGGCGCACAGGCAGTACGCTCTGTGATCACTGTGTCCTCTAGGCACAGCTGATCACAGATCGAGGTAAAGAGCCAATCAGCAGCTCTTTACCACATAACCAGCTGTGTCTACTCGCAGCTGATCATGATGTAAACACAAGCTGGTTATCAGCATTCCTTTCCTCACACTAACAGCATGAGGAGAGGAGAGTCGACAACCGGCTTGTGTTAAAGGGACATCTACACTGATAATCAGGGCACTGATTATCAGTGCAGTCCCAACAGTGTTGCCTATCAGTGCCCACCAGTGCTGCCAAACAGTCCCCACTAGTGCTACCAATCAGTGCCCATCAATGCTGCCAATCTGTGCCCATCAGTGCCTCCTCATTAGCGTCACCTATCGGTGCTGCTTATCAGTGGCCATCAGTGCCGCCTATCAGTGCCCATCGGTGCCACCTATCAGTGCCTACCAGTACTGCCAATCAGTGCCCACCAGTGCAGCCAATCAGTGCCCATCAGTGCCTCCTCATTAGTGTCATCTATCAGTGCTGCTTATCAGTGGCACCTATCAGTGCCCATCAGTGCTGCCTATCATTGCCACCTATCAATGCCCTTCAGTGCCGCCTATCAGTGCCCATCAGTGCCACCTATCAGTTCCTCCTATCAGTGCAGCCTCATCAGTGCCCATCAGTGCCGCCACATCAGTGCCCTTCATTGCCCATAAGTGCAGCCTATCAGTGCCCATGAGGGCAGACTCATCAGCGCACATCAGTGTAGCAGAAAAACTGCCTATTTGCAAAATGTTATAACAAACTGTGAAAAACAATTTTTTTTTTCAAAATTTTTTGACTTTTTTAGTTTATTTAGCAAAAAAAATAAAAACCCTGTGGTTATTAAATACCACCAAAAGAAATCTTTATTTGTGTGAAAGAAATTATACAAATGCCATATAGGTAGAGTGTTGCATGACCGCGCAATTGTCATTCAAATTGTGAGAGTGCTGAAAGCTGAAAAGTGGCTGAAAAGTGGCCTGGGCAGGAAGGGGGTAAGAGTGCCCAGTAGACAAGTGGTTAAGAGGGAATGAGGGAGAGATGAGGGCGCTCTGGTGAGGCTGTGTATCCAGTCCTTATTAACAGTGGAGAGATGGCACTGAAGGCAACACTTTGTAAAGAAGAAGCAGCTCTGGAGGGTCATAAAGGAAAGAGAAAAGCGCCTCTAAGTGCAGTGGATACAAGGTTTATTACAGGCACAATGGGATTAAAAACACTTACAAGATAGTAAGAGGTCATAGGCATATAATGATCTGTCCTCATGCGGATCGCTGTAATCCTCGTATTTCTGGGGGAGAGAGAGCCGCCCTGCATTCCCTGGTGACATGGATTGGCGAGGAGCTGAAGATGCGATGAGGCGGCTAGGGTTCTGGAACCAAGCTGAAACGCACGAAGTCGATGTGACATCAGGTGAAGGTGGTGGGCGGTAGCGCATTTCAGAGCATGCACAGCTCCTTCGTCAGAGGCCCGAAGGACCAGTTGTGCGACATTAGCGAATTAATATTCAGTAATGTCTTCTTGTTTCTCCTTCTGGTCAATCAGGAAGCGGGTCCTGAGCCGAGAGTCCTAAGACCCGATTGGCCGCAAGTCCTGATTGGCAAGGAGGAGAAGCGACCACCGGGACTCGGGAAGAGACACAGAAGGGGAAGCCACCAAAACTGCGACCTGGATGGGGTAAGAGCAAGGGGGCGGGGCTTTGAGTGAGGCACGTGGTAGCCGAAGAATAATTTTGTGAACATAATTGGAATTTATTGGTTTCCATTAGATACAAACAAGGTACATTGGATAAAAATACATTGAGGTAGTGCATAGGTAATACAGTACATTTCAATAATAACTAGAATATCATATGGAACAACACACAATACCTTCCAAAGTGCACCAAAAACATAAGGGTAAAATTGTAAAATGTGGTAATGCCTGCAAAAACTCAGGCCTCTTGGATCCTTGGGTAGGGTATAAGGTTAGCTAAAAAAGCTGTATGAGTATTGATGAATAACAGAGCGTATGGCAGGTCTACGCGTTTCGTGGCTGAAGGGCCACTGGTCAGGAGCCAGCACTTGATGTTTCTAGGAATAAAGATATTGACATTAACTTAAATAGTAAAGTGAATGCAATTGTGGACAGGGGTGAACCTAAAACCCCCCGTACCTCATGCAGTTCAACTTACTCAAGTTCATCAGATGGTGGTGTGGTGCCGGACAGTGCAAGCCGTCCGACAGTAATCCCCACCGGGAGCCGCGGCAGGCAATCCAGTGGGGGTGCCCCACAGGCACCAACTAGGGTGGGCACGAAACTAAGGCAACCTGGTTGAAAGTGAAATATAGGGTATTCACATGAGGAGAGTGAAGGCGTGAGGGAGTGGAGGAAGGGAAGGGTGGTAAAGGAAGGGAAGTGGTGGTGAAGGCTGACACTGGAAAAAGTAGTGGGATGGAAGAATGAAATAAACAAGATACCGCCAATGAAGAGGAATGGTGAAAGATGGGACAAGAAACAATTGTGGAAGCGACTGCATACCTGAGATAGAAAATTCAACTGAATGAAAAAAGAAAACCTGAGCTGTGTGTAGACCGGTGTGAAAAGAGCCTCGTGTGCCAAACACTGCCCAGAGGAGCCCATATGAGCGTCACCATGGGACCGCCCACCGGCGTCATACCGCGTAGCACGACAAGGGGAGGGGCAAGACAAGACGGGTATCAAATGTCCGGCCAGCTTGCACCAAATTGCCCCAGTCCGCTCGCGAGCGTAGCTCCCATGTGTCTGGGCGCAACGGCACCCACAAGGGCGCCACACGCCAAGCATGGCATGCGTGATGCTGATGCGCTGTGGTGGCGCCCACACCCCCCCAGGCGTGGCAAAGGCAGGGAGTGGGAGGAGGCCCGCCAGGTACATCATAGCTTCCGGGTACGGTAAAAACAGACCAGATGGCAAGATAGCCCGGCCACATTTCCCACCACCCCAGAAATGAACCGAGACATATTTGAAGGTACAATATGAAAATATAAAGGGGTACTGAAAATGAATTAAATTGTAAAAAAGTTACTACTAGTAAAAATGGTAAGTCAATGGATCTACAGAGGCTATCCTAGAGTCTAAAAATTGCATGATGGATAACAAAACTGAAAAATAGAGCGTTACCACGTGCTTCCATCCCTGATTCTAGTATTAATAGTGAAGCTGGTTTTTAGGGACTTTAAATGAAGGCATAACCTGGTAAGGCCAGTTCTTCCATCCCTCGGGTCTTTGAATGAAATTGTGGCCCGATAAGGTCACACATTTCCATCCCTGTTGTAGTAAAAAAAAAAAACCCCTCTCCTCCCTTTTTTTGACTACAACAGGGATGGAAATGTGTGACCTTACCAGGTCATGCCTTTATTTAAAGTCCCTAAAAACCAGCTTTACTATTAATAGTGGATGGGGTAAGTGTGGGGCTGGCTGGGGGCCTGGCGGATGCTGGGTGAGCGATGCGGTGATCGAACGATGGGAAGGGGAAGCGGCGATCAAGCGAGCGAGCGCCAGGGGGTTGTAGGGGGTGTTTATCTGGTTTGACTGGCTGGCTGGCTGCCCCCCCCCCAAGAAAATTGTGCACCAGCCGCAGCCCTCATCTCTCCCTCCTTTCCTCTTAACCACTTCCCTATTGGGCACTTTTACTCCCTTCCTGCCCAGGCCACTTTTCAGCTTTTAGCGCTATTACACTTTGAATGACAATTGCGCGGTCATGCAACACTCTACCCATATGGCATTTGTATTATTTCTTTCACACAAATAGAGCTTTCTTTTGGTGGTATTTAATCACCACTGGATTTTTATTTTTTTGCTAAATAAACTAAAAAAGTCAAAATTAAAAAAAAAAAAAAATAGTTTTTCACAGTTTGTTATAAACATTTTGCAAACAGGCAATTCTTCTCCTTCACTGATGTGCGCTGATGAGGCTGCACTGATGGGCACTGATAGGCTGCACCTATGGGCAATGAAGGGCACTGATGAGGTGGCACTGATGAGCACTGATGAGGAGGCATTCCTCTGCTGCCTGTTAGTCCCCGTGGGAAGAGGAATAGAGGAGAGAATACTGCAGCTGGGTACAGTGCTGGATCGATCCAGTTGTGAGGTAAGTGTTTAGAGGGGGGAGGGGGGCACAGCCAGTTCATTTTTTACCTTAATGCAGTGAATGCATAAGGCCAATGAGGATTATATTTAAAAGAAACGTTTGTGTGCCTGGAGTTCAAGTGCTTCTAAAGGCCCAAAAAATAACAAACATATTATACTTACAGAACCTGCATTGCACAGAACAGCCAGGAACCTCCTTTTCTGGGGTCCCCCACTGGCACTCAAAGCTTCTTCTGATCTGTGTCTGCCATCATAGCAAGCCACTTGCTATGTGAGAAGACATGCAGGCTCAATTCTGAGCTGGGCAGTGAATGCATAAAGGTAAAAACATTTAGCTTCAGTTTTAGCCACTAAAACCTCCATGTATACTAGTGTTTTTTTTAAGCACTTAGAATCTATTATTAGCATTTTTTTCTGCTCCTAGAAGCTAAATAGTGTTATCCTATGTGTCCATGCACACTACTTTAGGCTATTAGTGTTTTTTGAGCTTCAGCGCCTAGGAGCAGAAAAAAAATTGTTTTTGTAGAGTTTTTGGGAGTGTTTTCCCAGCAGAAAAAAAAAAACGCTAAACGCTTCTAAGCACTACTAAATGCTAAAACAGCTTTTTTTGAGCATTTTTTTTCTTTTTCTTCATATACTATAAAAACGCTATTAAAATGCTATAGCTCCTAAAAGCTACTAAACATCTACAAGAAGCCGGCACAAAAACGCTATTATCAGTGTTTTTCATCCAGCGTTTTTTACTAGTGTTTTTTTGAGCTTATAAAAAATGCTAGAGTGCATGGAGCCTAAAACTAATGCTTAAAAACTTAATTTGACTCTAACACATCCCTTAATCTGAACGATAGGTGAAAAGGCAAATACAAAGATGAAATACATATATGAAAGCTATTTTATTTGCCAAAAGAGTATTTCTGTTTATCCATTCTTCTTCTGCCAGACAGCACAGCCAGCCTGGAGAACTCACTTTTAATTGTGTTTATTATGAAATTGTTTAATTATTTCATAAATGAAATAGAGGATGCAATGCCGAGCTGCAGCAAGCAAAGCAAACAGAATATAACAATGCATAAAAAGGGGCATTTACTCAAGATAAATCGTGTAAACCACTTTAAAGGACTCTGGTCCAGCCGCATCTTGAGTATGCTGTCCAGTTCTGGTCACCAATTCTCAGGAGGGATGTGCTGGAACTGGAGCGAGTCCATAGAAGGAAACAAAGCTAATAAGGGGACTAGAGGACCTCAGTTTTGAGGAAGGACTACAAGCAGTATTCTCCCTGGAGAAGAGATGCTTGAGAGGAGATATGATAGTGATATACAAAGACCTCACACAAATACCTCAACGGTGATTCTAGTATAGGAAAAAAATGATTCCGTTTCAGGAAACTTAACAAGACATGCAGCCACTCATTGAAATTGGAGGAGAAGCGGTTTAATCTTAAACTGCCTAGAGGGTTCTTTACTGTCAGAGTGGTAAGGATGGGGAACTCCCTTCCACAAACGGTGGTGTTAGCGGGGAGTGTAGATGGGCATCTTAGCGAATGCAATATACATGGATATGGGAATTATTATTGTCTAAACATTAATAATTATTACTGCTCACACATATACACTCACACCATTCATCCTTACCAACTACAGTATGTAACTATGTTACGTTTCTCTACTGCATTTAAATAATACAACTAGGCCTCCTTCCCTACCTCCATCCTGGGACTGGACAGTAAAGGAGAATAAGCAGGCTCTGTTATTCTGTCCTTAGCTTCTGTCAGCATTCCTTATTGGCATATCAGCTCTTCGGTACACCTGGCTCTTTGTGTTGCTTTTTCCTCTCCCGATCTAAAGTAAGGGATTCCAAGAGGCTAATACCAAGTTGCCTTCAAGTATTTACACTAATTGCTTTAAAAATACACTTATTCCATTTTTAATAAATACATACCTTCATGAATATTTGCGTTTTTATCTACTTGGAGTTCAGCTAATCCTCACTGTAATCCTTTACCCTACACTTAAAGTGGAAGTTCAGCCTAAAACAAAAATCTCTAAATCTAAATCTAATCTAAATCTATTTGCAGCCACAATCTAAGACTAACCTATCTATCCCTGTAAAGCAAAAATCACTATATATACCTTTTCCAAAGCCACTCCAGTCTCCAGCTGCGGAAGATAGCCGATAACGGTTGGGAAATGCCTGGGAAGTGACATTACCCATAGAGTTACTATGGGGCTTCCATTGTCTGTTGCGTCTTCTGCACACTCCCACACAGAGAAGCCACCACTGACAGGTCAGCATGGGACCAGGCCAGAGTGGCTTCAGAAAAGGTATGTATAGAGATTTTTGTTCTACAGGGCTAGATTAGGTTAGTGTTAGATTGTGGCTGCAAGTAGAATTAGAGATTTCAGTTTTAGCCTGAACTTCTACTTTAACCACTTCAGTCCCGGGAGAATTTACCCTCTTCCAGACCAGGCCATTTTTTGCGATACGGCACTGTGTCACTTTAACCACTTCAGCCCCGGAAGGATTTACCCCCTTCCTGACCAGAGCACTTTTTACAATTTGGCACTGCGTCGCTTTAACTGCTAATTGCGCGGTCATGCAATGCTGTACCCAAACGAAATTTGCGCCCTTTTCTTCCCACAAATAGAGCTTTCTTTTGATGGTATTTGATCACCTCTGCCATTTTTATTTTTTGCGCTATAAACGGAAAAAGACCGAAAATTTTGAAAAAAAATTATATTTTCTACTTTTTGTTATAAAAAAATCCAATAAACTCAATTTTAGTCATACATTTAGGCCAAAATGTATTCGGCCACATGTCTTTGGTAAAAAAAATGTCAATAAGCGTACATTTATTGGTTTGCGCAAAAGTTATAGCGTCTACAAACTAGGGTACATTTTCTGGAATTTACACAGCTTTTAGTTTATGATTGCCTATGTCATTTCTTGAGGTGCTAAAATGGCAGGGCAGTACAAAACCCCCCCAAATGACCCCATTTTGGAAAGTAGACACCCCAAGGAAATTACTGAGAGGCATGTTGAACCCATTGAATATTTTTTTTTTTTTTTGTCCCAAGTGATTGAATAATGACAAAAAAATACATTTACAAAAAGTTGTCACTAAATGATATATTGCTCACACAGGCCATGGGAATATGTAGAATTGCACCCCAAAATACATTCAGCTGCTTCTCCTGAGTACCAGGATACCACATGTGTGGGACTTTTTGGGAGCCTAGCCACGTACGGGGCCCCGAAAACCAAGCACCGCCTTCAGGATTTCTAAGGGCATAAATTTTTGATTTCACTCCTCACTACCTATCACAGTTTTGAAGACCATAAAATGCCAAGATGGCACAAACCCCCCCCAAATGACCCCATTTTGGAAAGTAGACACCCCAAGATATTTGCTGAGAGGCATGTTGAGTCCATGGAATATTTTATATTTTGACACAAGTTGCGGGAAAGTAACAATTTTTTTATTATTTTTTATTTTTTTGCACAAAGTTGTCACTAAATGATATATTGCTCAAACATGCCATGGGCATATGTGGAATTACACCCCAAAATACATTCTGCTGCTTCTTCTGAGTACGGGGATACCACATGTGTGGGACTTTTTGGGAGCCTAGCCGCGTACGGGGCCCCGAAAACCAAGCACCGCCTTCAGGATTTTTAAGGGCATAAATTTTTGATTTCACTCCTCACTACCTATCACAGTTTTGAAGGCCATAAAATGCCAAAATGGCACAAAACCCCCCCAAATGACCCCATTTTGGAAAGTAGACACCCCAAGCTATTTGCTGAGAGGCATGTTGAGTCCATGGAATATTTTATTTTTTGACACAAATTGCGGGAATGTGACAATTTTTTTTTTTTTGCACAAAGTTGTCTCTAAATGATATATTGCTCACACAGGCCATGGGCATATGTGGAATTGCACCCCAAAATACATTTAGCTGCTTCTCCTGAGTATGGGGATGCCACATGTGTGGGACTTTTTGGGAGCCTAGCCGCGTACGGGGTCCCAAAAACCAAGCACCGCCTTCAGGATTTCTAAGGGCATAAATTTTTGATTTCACTCCTCACTACCTATCACAGTTTTGAAGGCAATAAAATGCCAAAATGGCACAAAACCCCCCAAATGACCCCATTTTGGAAAGTAGACACCCCAAGATATTTGCTGAGAGGCATGTTGAGTCCATGGAATATTTTATATTTTGACACAAGTTGCAGGAAAGTGACAATTTTTTTATTATTTTTTTTTTTTTGCACAAAGTTGTCACTAAATGATATATTGCTCAAACATGCCATGGGCATATGTGGAATTACACCCCAAAATACATTCTGCTGCTTCTCTTGAGTACGGGGATACCACATGTGTGGGACTTTTTGGGAGCCTAGCCGCGTACGGGGCCCCGAAAACCAAGCACCGCCTTCAGGATTTCTAAGGGCATACATTTTTGATTTCACTCCTCACTACCTATCACAGTTTTGAAGGCCATAAAATGCCAAAATGGCACAAAACCCCCCCAAATGACCCCATTTTGGAAAGTAGACACCCCAAGCTATTTGCTGAGAGGCATGTTGAGTCCATGGAATATTTTATATTTTGACACAAGTTGCGGGAAAGTGACAATTTTTTTATTATTTTTTTTTTTTTGCACAAAGTTGTCACTAAATGATATATTGCTCAAACATGCCATGGGCATATGTGGAATTACACCTCAAAATACATTCTGCTGCTTCTCTTGAGTACGGGGATACCACATGTGTGGGACTTTTTGGGAGCCTAGCCGCGTACGGGGCCCCGAAAACCCAGCACCGCCTTCAGGATTTCTAAGGGCGTGAAGTTGTGATTTCACTCCTCACTACCTATCACATTTTTGAAGGCCATAAAATGCCCAGATGGCACAACCCCCCCCAAATGACCCCATTTTGGAAAGTAGACACCCCAAGCTATTTGCTGAGAGGCATGTTGAGTCCATGGAATTTTTTATTTTTTTTTTGCACAAAGTTGTCACTAAATGATATATTGCTCAAACATGCCATGGGCATATGTGGCATTACACCCCAAAATACATTCTGCTGCTTCTCCTGAGTATGGGGATACCACATGAGTGGCACTTTTTGGGAGCCTAGCTTCATACGGGGCCCCGAAATCCAATCACCGCCTTCAGGATTTCTAAGGGCCTAAATTTTTGATTTTTTGATTTCACTCCTCACTACCCATCACAGTTTCGAAGGCCATAAAATGCCAAGATAGCACAAAACCCCCCAAAATGAACCCATTTTGGAAAGTAGACACCCCAAACTATTTGCTGAGAGGCATGGTGAGTATTTTGCAGCTCCCATTTGTTTTTGAAAATGAAGAAAGACAAGAAAAACATATTTTTTTTTTCTTTTTTCAATTTTCAAAAGTTTGTGACAAAAAGTGAGGTCTGCAAAATACTCACTATACCTCTCAGCAAATAGCTTTGGGTGTCTATTTTCCAAAATGGGGTCATTTGGGGGGGGGGGGTTTGTGCCATCTGGGCATTCCATGGCCTCCGAAACTGTGATAGGCAGTGAAGAGTGAAATCAAAAATTTACGCCCTTAGAAAGCCTGAAGGCGGTGCTTGGTTTTTGGGGTCCCGTACGCGGCTAGGCTCCCAAAAAGTCTCACACATGTGGCATCCCCGTACTCAGGAGAAGCAACAGAATGTATTTTGGGGTGTAATTTCACATATTCCCATGGCATGTTTTAGCAATATATCATTTAGTGATAACTTTGTGCAAAAAAAAAAAAAAAAAATTTGTCTTTTTCCCGCAACTTGTGTCACAATATAAAATATTCCATGGACTCGACATGCCTCTCAGCAAATAGCTTGGGGTGTCTACTTTCCAAAATGGGGTCATTTGGGGGGGTTTTGAACTGTCCTGGCATTTTATGCACAACATTTAGAAGCTTATGTCACACATCACCCACTCTTCTAACCACTTGAAGACAAAGCCCTTTCTGACACTTTTTGTGTACATGAAAAAATTATTTTTTTTTGCAAAAAAATTACTTTGAACCCCCAAACATTATATATTTTTTTAAAGCAAATGCCCTACAGATTAAAATGGTGGGTGTTTCATTTTTTTTTCACACAGTATTTGCGCAGCGATTTTTCAAACGCATTTTTTGGGGAAAAAACACACTTTTTAAAATTTTAATACACTAAAACACACTATATTGCCCAAATGTTTGATGAAATAAAAAAGATGATCTTAGGCCGAGTACATGGATACCAAACATGACATGCTTTAAAATTGCGCACAAACGTGCAGTGGCGACAAACTAAATACATTTTTAAAAGCTTTTAAAAGCCTTTACAGGTTACTACTTTAGATTTACAGAGGAGGTCTACTGCTAAAATTACTGCCCTCGATCTGACCTTCGCGGTGATACCTCACATGCATGGTGCAATTGCTGTTTACATTTGACGCCAGAGCGACGCTTGCGTTCACTTTTGTGTGAGAGCAGGGGGGGACAGGGGTGCTTTTTTTTTTTTTTTTTTTTCTTTATTATTTTTTTGCTTTTTATCTTATTTTTAAACTGTTCCTTTCATTTTTATTTTTTTTTAATCACTTTTATTGTTATCTCAGGGAATGTAAATATCCCCTATGATAGCAATAGGTAGTGACAGGTACTCTTTTTAGAAAAAATTGGGGTCTATTAAAACCTAGATCTCTCCTCTGCCCTCAAAGCATCTGACCACACCAAGATCGGTGTGATAAAATGCTTTCCCAATTTCCCAATGGCGCTGTTTACATCCGGCGAAATCTAAGTCATGAAATGCTCGTAGCTTCCAGTTTCTTAGGCCATAGAGATGTATAGCCACTTAAGGACCAGCCTCGTTTTGGATTTTAGGTGTTTACATGTTTAAAACAGGTTTTTCTGCTAGAAAATTACTTAGAACCCCCAAACATTATATATGGTTTTTCTTCTAACACCCTAGAGAATACAATGGCGGTCATTGCAATACTTTTTTTTGCACCGTATTTGCGCAGCGGTCTTATAAGCGCACTTTTTTTGGAAAAAATTCACTTTTTTGAATAAAAAAAAAAACAACAGTAAAGTTATCCCAATTTTTTTTAATATTGTGAAATATAATGTTACGCCAAGTAAATTGATACCCAACATGTCATGCTTGAAAATTGCGCCCGCTCGTGGAATGGCGTCAAACTTTTACCCTCAAAAATCTCCATAGGCGACATTTAAAAAATTCTACAGGTTGCATATTTTGCGCTACAGAGGAGGTCTAGGGCTAGAATTATTGCTCTCGCTCTACCGGTCGCTGTGATACCTTACATGTGTGGTTTGACCACCGTTTTCATATGCGTTCGCTTCTGCGCGCGAGCTCGTCGGGACAGGGGGGTTTTAAAATTTTTTTTTTATTTTTATTATTTATTTTAAAATATTTTATTTATTTTTACACTGTTTAAAAAAAAAAAATTGTGTCACTTTTATTCCTATTACAAGGAATGTAAACATCCCTTGTAATAGAAAAAAGCATGGCAGGACCTCTTAAATATGAGATCTGTGGTCAAAAAGACCTCAGATCTCATATTTACACTAAAATGCAATAAAAAAAAAAAAAAAAAGTCATTTAGAAAAATGACATTTGAAAAAATATGCCTTTAAGAGGCGTGGACGGAAGTGACGTTTTGACGTCGCTTCCGCCCAGCAGTATCATGGAGACGAGTGAGCGCCATCTTGGCCTCACTCGTCTCCAGACACACCAGGCAGAAGGACGCGATCGCCTCCACCGCTACCGACGGCTCCGGTAAGCGGCGGAGGGCACCGGATCGCGGCGGGAGGGGGGGGCCCCTCTCCCGCCACCGATAAAAGTGATCTTGCGGCGAATCCGCCGTAGAGACCACTTTTATCTGAAAGCCAGCCGCCGCACGAAAACGGGGATACTGGGGTTATGGCAGCTAGCTGCTGCCATAACAACGATATCCCCGTTCAAACTTAGGACGTATATAGTCGTGCGGCGGTCGGGAAGTGGTTAAAGCCATTCTGGTCTCTGATCAGCTCTATGGTCAGCTGGCTGAATCACCGGCTGCATTCTCAGGTTCCCTGTTGGGACAGGAGAGCCAGAGAAAAACATGGAAGAAGGTGGGGGGGCATTCCCTCCCACTGCTTGTAAAAGCAGTCTAGAGGCTAATTAGCCTCTAGGATTGCTTTTACATGAAAGCCGACCGCTGGCTGAAAAGAATGATACCAAGATGATACCTAAACCTGCAGGCATCATTCTGGTATAACCACTCAAAGTCCAGCAACATACCAGTACGTTGCTGGTCCTTGTTGGGCATACATTGTAAACTTTTTTTTCATGCAGCTTGTGGGCTGAACGAAAAAAAGATATTGATCGGTGGGTATGCCCACCATTAGAATACCTCCCTTCATCCACCCACTTCTAATGATGGGCATACATGCACCATATATATATGCCGAAGCATGGGGGCATCCTCTCGCAAAAGGCAGGAGCAAATCGCTCCTCCACCCACTGCTGCCCCCATGCTTTGGTATATATGCTGAAGTATGTAGCTGTGGTGGTGAAATCACCTCCGACAGCGCTGGAGTCACGGCTTTATGTATTGTGGGAGCAAACGCTGTTGCTGTCAAGATAAATAAATCCGTGCTGCAACTGAATGGCGTACCTGCTAAGCAAATGATGGTTAACAAAAAAACTAAGTAACATTACAGTATAACAGTAATACTTACCATACCTGCAAAGCAAAATACAAAAAAAAAACATAGTAAAAAATAAAACATTTAACGCAACCTGTGCCTACCTAAAATATATATATGCCAAAGCATGGGGGCATCCTCCCGCAAAAGGCAGGAGCAAATCGCTCCTCCACCCACTGCTGCCCCCACGCTTCGGCATATATGCTGAAGTATGTAACTGTGGTGGTGAAATCACCTCCGACAGCGCTGGAGTCACGGCTTTATGTATCGTGGGAGCAAACGCTGTTGCTGTCAAGATAAATAAATCCGTGCTGCAACTGAATGGCGTACCTGAAAACAAAAAAGTGGTTAACAATAAAAAAACAAAGTATAAAAAAATTGCATACCTATAAAGCAAACATGATAAAAACATAACAATAAAACATTGCAGTATAGAATGCAGAACAATAGAGAGAGAATAGTGAGAGAACAATAAAACAACAACTATTTTTGTTTTTTTTTATTTTATATATTTTTTTGTGTTTTTTTCTTTTTTTTTACTTTTTTTTGTTTTTTTTACACTTTTTTTTGTAACTTTAACTTTTTTAACTGGTACCAGGTTTGGGTCTCTCAAAATGCGACAGCATCTTGGGAGACCCTGTGAAAGTGTGTCCTAGTCTGTGCAGTGCTGTACCCTACGCTAATACTCCACTAATGTATGGTAGCATTCAAAACATTCACCAATACAAAGACCAGGATTGCCAGGACAGAGGGGACAATAATACCGGGTGTCACGCCTAAATCCGCGCTTGCTGCAGACACGACATCTTTTTGGGGGGGTTCGTTGGGTAGGGGTACTCGGGAGGGCATAAAGAAAATGCCTCTCATGCAGCCGGAAGGTGGGGAAGGTGAGGTGGAGCACCGTCTGGAAACAGAAGGGCTCTGACGATCTCTTCCTGGAATTTAAGGAAGGATCCAGTCCGTCCTGAAGCTCTGTATAGCACATGAGCGTTCAGCAAAGCCAATAGAAATAAATAAACAGACACTTTTTTGTACCAGCGTCTGGCCTTACGGGCAATTAGGTACGGCGCCAACAACTGGTCGTTGAGGTCCACCCCTCCCATATTAAGGTTATATTCGTGGACACAGAGGGGTTTCTCCACAACACCAGTCGCCGTAGGAATTTGGACCGTCGTGTCTGCATGAAGGGAGGTAAGAACGAAAACATTCTTATTGTCCCTCCACTTCATAGCGAGCAAGTTATTACACTGCAAGCAGGCTCTCTCCCCCAGCCTAAGACGGGAATCTACAAGCCGCTGGGGAAAGCCCCGGCGATTAGGTCGCACAGTGCCACATGCTCCAATCTGATGATCAAAAAGGTGGCTAAAAAGTGGCACGCTCGTGTAATAATTGTCCACGTACAAGTGGTACCCCTTTCCGAATAAGGGTGACACCAAGTCCCACACTATCTTGCCAGCGCTTCCTATGTAGTCAGGGCAGTTTGTCGGCTCTACATGACTATCTTTGCCCTCGTAAACCATAAAACTACATGTATAGCCTGTGGCCCTGTCACAGAGCTTATACATCTTGACCCCGTATCTGGCACGCTTGCTGGGAAGGTACTGTTTGAATGACAAGTGGCCAGAAAACTTAACCAGGGACTCATCAACGCAGACAACTTGATGGGGAGTAAACAAGTCTGCAAAACGTTGGTTGAAGTGGTTTACGAGGGGCCGAATTTTGTAGAGCCGATCGTATCCAGGGTCTCCACGAGGACGACCCTGAACCACAAAATCTGCTCGTATCGTGCCCTGGCCATGGAAGCAGAGAACAAGGGCGAATGGTAAATTGGGTCAGTGGACCAATATGACCGCAACTCACTCTTTTTATTCAAGCCCATGAGGAGGGAAAGGCCCAGAAAGATCTTAAATTCGGAAACCTTAATTGGTTTCCAATCTCTGGCAAGGGAAGACTGGGTATTAGTGGCGATGTGTTGACCAGCGTATAAATTGCTTTGGTCCACAATAGATCTATAGAGATCTTCGGTGAAAAACAGCGAATAAAAATCCAGTGGCATAAAGTCAACTGTTTCCACCTGAATTCCGGGTTGGCCAGTGAAAGGGGGAAGTACGGGTGCTGCAGAAGTGGTGGGTACCCAATTCGGATTGGTGAATGCAGCAGGAAGGGCACTATGGGCACGACGGGCCTGTGTTCGTCTTCTTGGTGGCAGCGGGACACTACTTGTGCTTGCCACCTCGCCAGCTTGAACTGCACTTATGGGACTCCCCACGTCACCAAGTGTTACTGCAGTGCTGGATGTACGACCAGGGTGTACTAGGCCGCTGGTGCTTGCCAGTTCACCAGAAGGAATAGCGGCACTAGTACTTCTCTGCTCCATACGAGAGCCCTGCGGTTCTTGCACTTTAAGGACAGAAGAAGTTCAGGGTCTGGTACGCCTGACCTTAGCAGGGACCACAACTCCTAACTAGCGTCACCTGTGTCACTAATACAGCGATCAGAAAAACGATCGCTTAGCGACACTGGTGACGGGGGGTGATCATGGGGTTAACCTTTATTAGGGGGGGTTAGGGGGGTACCCTGGACCTAAAGGGGGGTACCCCAGACCTAAATGGGGCTAACCTAACTGTCCTAACACTTATAACTGTCACAAACTGACACCAATGCAAAAAAAAAAAAAACTGCTATTGGTGTCAGTGTGACAGGGGGTACAGGGGGGTGATCGGGGGGTGATCAGGGGGTGAAGGGGGGTGAAAAGTGTGCCTGCATGTTCTACTGGAAGTGTAGTGTTGGTGCAACTTACTTGGATGTCTTCTCTCCTCGGCGCCGGATCGAAAAGACCGGCTCGAGGAGAGATGACATCACTTCCTCTCCCTCTGTTTACATTACAGAGGGAGAGGAAGCATTTGATTCGCTGGGAGCGATCGGGAGGGGGTGGCCATCAATGGATGGCCTCCCCCTGACCTCTCATCGCCCGCGAACAAGAGCCGACCGCCTATGGCACCGGGGGGGTCCGATCGGACCCCCCGCCCGCGGGAAGGCATCACGTATCAGGTACGTGATTTTGCCTGCCCGTGCCATTCTGCTCACGTATATAGGCGTGAGGCGGTTGGCAAGTGGTTAACTGACAATTGCACAGTTGTGCAGCACTGTACCCAAACAAAATTTACATCCTTTTTTTCCCACAAATAGAGCTTTCTTTTTGTGTTATTTGATCACCTCTGTGGTTTTTATTTTTTGCACTCTAAACAAAAAAAGACAGACTATTTTGAAAAAAAGCAATATTTTTTACTTTTTGCTATAATAAATATCCTCAGTTTAGGCCAATATGTATTCTTTTACATATTTTTGGTAAAAAAAAATCGCAAAAAGCCTATAGTGATTGGTTTAAAAGTTATAGCGTCTAGAAAATAGGGCATTTTTTATGGCATTTTTATTATTATTATTAGTAATGGCGGTGGTCTGCGATTTTTATTGGGACTGCGACATTGCGGTGGACAGATCGGACACTTTTCACACTATTTTGGGATCATTGACATTTATACAGTGATCAGAGCTATAAATAGCCATTGATTACTGTATAAATGTGACTAGCGGGGAAGGGGTTAACACTAGGGGGCGATCAAGGGGTAAATGTGTGTCCTAGGGAGTGATCCTAACTGTGGGTGGGATGGGACTGCCTGGGGGAGGCGACCGATTGTTGTTCCTAAGCAGTAGGAACAATAGATATCTTTCCTCACCCCTGACAGAACGGAGATCTGTCTGTTTACATTGACAGATCTCCGTTCTCTCCTTCTTAGGAGCAATCGTGGGGTACGGCCGCCGGCCACGTGCATGGGCTACTGCGTCACGCGGAGCGCGCGCACGCTATAATCCTTAAAGCGCCTGCCATACAGCTACTGCAATTCGCGCAGGAGTGCCATTCTGCCACCATCAATTGATGGTGGGCGGCAAACAGTTAAAATTAATACATAGTTCTAAAAGGTAGCACAACACTAAATCCCCCTACAACCCAACATTTACCATAATCCTGAGAGACTTACTTTAGAGTGGGCAAGAATCTCCTCTCAAAGGGACAACCATACATGGAAAGAGTTTTAGTTGTGGCCAAAACATATAAAAAGAAATCAGAAATCAGAAATTTCTTTTCTATTGTACTAATTATGTGTTTTTGTCTTTGTCCTCTTTGGAAAGATTTCCAGGAAGGAAAGGCAGATCTGCCCATTAAAGACTAAAAAATTATAATCCTCACAGAGTCTCTAATCCTGTCAGCTCTATCCAAAACATAAAAAAAATCATAAACATAATAAAACATTTGGGATAGTGTTGGAATGTAATTGTAAGCCCTAAACCCTGATCCAAACCCTAACACAAACCATCAATGGCCAAAACAAAGCAAGATTCTGATTCAGAAAATGATTGCTTATTCTCATAAGCACTTTGTTTGGATTCCTTTAAACTTGTCTCCCATTAGAGGCCTTTCATGTGCCTAAATTTTGCCACATGATTTCAGCTGTAGTTGGTTTTTTGGCGTGACATTTGGCAAAACCCAGCTAACTGGTGCCTTGCTGCTCACTAATTGCACTCCTGTGACCCATAGGAGAAGCCCAGCCTAAAAAGCTAAGGCGGCTGGACTTCTCCTTTAGGCCTTTAAGGATCATGAGAAGTATTTGGACCCTGGGTCTCCTTTTCGAATAGAAAAGGTTTTGATTATACCGATTGTGCCTCACCACTGAAAGCATCAATAATATATATTTTTTTTACTTATTAACACAACATATTCTGCCACTTTACATAACATAAAAAAATAAAAGCATCTTGTCATGCTCACTGGAAAACAGAGATGGCTCCAGACACTGATCAGAGGGAAGTGTTGAAATTTTAATATGTACAAGCCCTTATTATGAAAGAAATCATAGGACATGCTATATGAAAGATATGTAGGGTGGCATATAATTCATTTTGGTGAGGCATCACCTTCCTATGACTTCAACTGTTGGGATATGCACCAATGTCTTCACCTGAACTTAATTTTCTCTCTTGTGTGGGTGATATTTGTACAACTGATTTTCAGTTGGAAAGGTTAAGGGCCCTCTACACCTCTGGGCCCTGGGCTATGACCTAGATTGCCCATGTTGTAATCCACCACTATTCCAAACATTCCAGTGAAAATGTCACAGAATGACAGTTCTTGAAGTAGATAATCTCCTGTGCATTATATGTGACATTTTTAAATTTTGAAACATAAAATGTACCTTTTCTAAACACTTATACCAAAATAAACATAGCTACACACACACATATATATAGATATATATATATATATATATAGATATATATATATAGATAGATATAGATCTATATCTATCTATATCTACATAGATATATATAGATATATCTATATACCGTATTTATCGGCGTATAACACGCACTTTTTTCCCCTTAAAATCAGGGGAAAGTCGTGGGTGCGTGTTATACGCCGATCCCCGCTATCGCTATGTGAATGTCGGCGATCGCCGCCGACATTTACATAGCGAGTAGTTTCAAATATGGCGCCGCGGACTTCGGAAGGACTGAAATCACAGAGCCGAGATACACATAGTCGGGTGTATTTGGCTCTTTCCGGTGCCGCTCACTGTCACGCCCAGTCCCGCCATTGGACCTGTGTTATGTCCATCATAGGGCGGGACTGGGCGGGACTGTGAGCGGTGCCGGAAAGAGCCGAGAACCCTCGGCTATGTGTATCTCGGCGGCGTTCGTTCACTTCCGCCGGCGCCGAGTCTCTCCGAACTCCGCGGCGCCATATTTAAAACTACTTCTATGTGTATGGCGGCGGCGGCAGCGGCAGGAGGCATGGACACTAGGCTGCACTGGGGACAAGGCTGCATTGATAAGGCTGCACTGGGGACAAGGCTGCATTGATAAGGCTGCACTGGGGACAAGGCTGCATTGATAAGGCTGCACTGGGGACAAGGCTGCATTAATAAGGCTGCACTGGGGACAAGGCTGCATTGACAAGGCTGCACTGGGGACAAGGCTGCATTGACAAGGCTGCACTGGGGCAAAGCTGCACTGACAAGGCTGCACTGGGGCAAAGCTGCACTGACAAGGCTGCACTGACACTGAAAAGGCTGCAATGACACTGAAAAGGCTGCAGATGAACACTGATGAGGCTGCATTGATGGGCATTTTAATGTAAGTTTCTTTTCCTTAAACTTCCCTCCTAAAAGTTTTTTTCCTTAAAATTCTCTCCTAAACTTGGGGTGCGTGTTATACGCCGGCGCGTGTTATACGCCGATAAATACGGTATATAGATATATATAGATATATCTATATATATAGTACCTTGAACAAGTATTCACACCCCTTGAAATTTTCCACATTTTGTCATGTTACAACCAAAAACATAAATGCATTTTATTGGGCTTTTATATGCTAAAGTCAAAACAGTCCGGTGCTAAGAATCAAATGTTGAGTATTGACATATCAACATACTGTGATATACAAAATAAATTGTGATTAGCATATACAAAAAACTCTAACACCATCATCTGATTGAGAGGTGTCTCTAAATAAAGTGCACTGTTCAAATTGTAAATCAACATTAGTAGTATAGTCCCATTGGTGATTAAAACATTAATCCATAGTATATATTGATGGGAAGGAATCCAGGAGTGTAGGACTAAAGGAGTCACCGCTGTGTGTGCATCCACCACCCAGGGGAAAAGATTAAATATGCTTACCAGAAGGTAGCATCAATCAGGCATGTGATATCAAAGCTCTGAATAGCGAATGCTGCAATTCCTCCTCCTCAGCTGAGCCACCTCAGGCATCCTCGACCCGGCATGTGAGAATATGGATCAGGATGGCAATGTCCCAGATGGTAAAAAACCTCCTTCCACCACAAAACCGTTTGGTAGGTTTATGGTTAACAGCATCCATAAACAACAGAAAGCCTCCACATAGTGAAAAAACGTATGGTTACGGGTTTATTTGGAATAAAATAGCCTTTTTAGATTCCAAGATGTATTGCATCAAGTAAAAAATCTCCTCTGTGTTCACAAAAGATAAAATTCAAAAAGGCGCAATGGCATGGAAAGGACTCATCAAACCAGATGCGTTTCGTCTACAAAGACTTAAACTGATGTATGCTGTTATATGATAGACCAGCACAAAGTGGCACGTAATTGTGATGTAGAAGGAAAATGATAACAGTTTTTTACATTTTTTTACAAATAAATATCTGAAAAGTGTGGCATCCCTTTGTATTCAGCCCCCTTTACTCTAATACCCCTAACTAAAATCTAGTGGAACCAATTGCCTTCAGAAGTCACCTAATTAGTAAATAGTGTCCATCTGTGTGTAATTTAATCTCAGTATAAATACAGCTGTTCTGTAAAGCCCTCAGAGGTTTGTTAGAGAACCTTAGTGAACAAACAGTATCATGAAGGCCAAGGAACACATCAGACAGGTCAGGTATAAAGTTGTGGAGAAGTTAAAAGCAGGGTTAGGTTATAAAAAAATATCCCAAGCTTTGAACATCTCATGGAGCACTGTTCAATCTGTCATCTGAAAATGGAAAGAGTATGGCACAACTGCAAACCTACCAAGACATGGCTGTCCAACTAAAATGACAGGCCGGGCAAGGAGAGCATTAATCAGAGAAGCAGCCAAGAGGCTCATGGTAACTGGAGGAGCTGCAGAGATCCACAGCTCAGATGGGGGAATCTGTGTACTCCACAAATCTGGTCTTTATGGAAGAGTGGCAAGAAGAAAGCCATTGTTGAAAGGAAGCCATAAGAAGTCCCATTCGCAGTATGCGAGAAGCCATGTGGGGGACACAGCAAACATGTGGAAGAAGGTGCTCTGGTCAGATGAGACCAAAATTTAACTTTTTGGTCTAAAAGCAAAACTCTATGTGTGGAGGAAAATTAATACTGCAAAGCACCCTGAACACACCATCCCCACCATGCAGCATCATGTTGTGGGGATGCTTTTCTTCAGCAGAAACAGGGATTTGGTCAAAGCTGATGGGAAGGTGAATGGAGCCAAATACAGGGCAATCTTAGAAGAAAACCTGTTAGAGTTTGCAAAAGACTGAGGGCGGAGGTTCACCTTCCAGCAGGACAATGACCCTAAACATACAGCCAGAGCTACAATAGAATGGTTTAGATCAAAGCATATTAATGTGTTAGAATGTCCAAGTCAAAGTTCAGACCTAAGTCCAATTGAGAATCTGTGGCAAGACTTGAAAATGCTGTTCACAGAAGCTCTCCATCCAATCTGACAGAGCTTGAGCTATTTTGCAAAGAAGAATGGGCAACAATTTTACTCTCTAGATGTACAAAGCTGGTAGAGACATACCCAAAAAGACTTGCAGCTGCAATTGCAGTGAAAGGTGGTTCTACAAAGTATTGACCCGGGGAGGGGGGGGGGCTGAATACAAATGCACGCCACATTTTTCACATATTTATTTGAAAAAAAAATTGAAAACCATTTATCAATTACCTGCCACTTCACTATTATGTGCCACTTTGTGTTGGTCTATCACATAAAATCCCAATAGAATACATTTACGTTTTTGGTTGTAATATGACAAAATGTGGAAAATTTCAAGGGGTATGAATACTTTGTTAAGGCACTATATTATATATATATACAGACAGACAGACAGACAGATAGACAGATAGATAGATAGACAGACAGACAGACAGACAGACAGACAGACAGACAGACAGACAGACAGACAGACAGACAGACAGACAGACAGACAGACAGACAGATAGACAGATAGACAGATAGACAGATAGACAGATAGACAGATAGATAGATAGATAGATAGATAGATAGATAGACAAATAATTAAATAAATATACATCTATCTAACAGTACATATATGTACCATATATCTGACTTGATATTCCACAAAATGTGAATTTTGGTATGTTATTCAATGAGTACTAGCCATAGTTTATATTTATTCATAATGCATCACTATTTAGTACCAGATGCCAGATTTTCAAATGATCTTTACAATAACTATGTGAAAAGCTTGTGAATGGCTAAGAAACATAGATAAAGATACAGGGTAGGGTTGTTCTGCCCCTTAGAAACCAATCAGATTAAAACATGCACTGGAGAATTGCATTTGAAAAATGTAAGGCAGAATCTAATTGGTTGCTATGGGGCAAGACAGACAGCTTATATTTCAGACTGTGATAAATGAGGCTGGTCATTTTACATACATAAATAAGCCTATGTTTTTGTATAATCTGTCTTGAAAAAAGATCCAGACCTATGACTGAAATATCAATTGTTTTAGTGCTGTAATAAAGTTTATACTTTATGGCGTCATCAGCCATTTATTTAATGTGCTGATAGATCTGCACCTTAGAATGAAAATGAGACAAGTCTTTGCTATTTGTGGAGCTGATTTTGGTTGTAATTGAAACCAAATGTAACAAACATTGAGCAAAGTAAAGGAGGTTTTTTTACTTTCAAATAGAGAATGGAGAAACTGTTCACATCAACTACCTCTCCCCCCAACACCTACTTATACCAGCCTAAAGTGCAGTTTTATGTTAGGCACAGCACTAACCCTGTTTGAACCCACCTTTAAGTGTATCTAAACCCAAAAATAAAAATGTATTTTACTGCAGCCTACCAGTTCTTAGATGTGATGGCTGCATTTCCTAGAGTGCAGTGGCGGCCCGTGCACTGTGGGCGAATGGGCGCCGCCCCCCCATCCATGCGCCCGGCCCCTTTCAGGATGCTGGACATATGGATTCCTATGGTGGGGGTGGGAGGGGGTGATACTTTTCCAAGCACCTGATTAGAGCCAGAGGCTCTAATAGGCTTCAAAATAGGGTGGGCTCAGGGTGCAGAGAGTGTGCTCTGATCCCACCCAATTGTATGACGATAGCAAATTAATTTTTGCTATTTTCACACTAATCCTCCTCCCCGCCAATTAGGAGGCAGGGTGGCAGACCTGTTTACTGATTGGCCAAAGCACCAGGCCACCCCCAAGTGCGGGGGGGTGCTGCCAGAGCCACGGGGGGTTGGGTGCCAGAGCCATGAGTGGGGGGGTCCGTGGGCACAGTGGCTGCATATGATGGGCACAAATGGCTGCATATGATGGGCACAAGTGGCTGCATTTGGTGGGCACAAGTGGCTGCATATAATGGGCAAAAGTGGCTGCATTTGATGGGCACAGTGGCTGCGTTTGATGGGCACAGTGGCTGCATATGATGGGCACAAGTGGCTGCATATGATGGGCACAGGTGGCTGCATATGATGGGCACAAGTGGCTGCATTTTATGGGCACAAGTAGCTGCATTTGATGGGCACAAGTGGCTGAATATGATGGGCACAAGTGGCTGAATATGATGGGCAGAAGTGGCTGCATATGATGGGCACAAGTGGCTGCATTTGATGGGTGCAAGTGGCTGCATTTAATGGGCACAAATGGCTGCATATGATGGGCACAAGTGGCTACATTTGGTGGGCACAAGTAGCTGCATATGATGGGCACAAGTGGCTGCATATAATGGGCACAAGTGGCTGCATTTGAAAGGCACAGTGGCTGTGTTTGATAGGCACAGTGGCTGCATATGATGGGCACAAGTGGCTGCATATGATGGGCACAGGTGGGTGCATATGATGGGCACAAGTAGCTGCATTTTATGGGCACAAGTAGCTGCATTTGATGGGCACAAGTGTCTGCATATAATGGGCACAAGTGGCTGCATTTGATGAGCACAGTGGCTGTGTTTGATAGGCACAGTGACTGCATATGATGGGCACAAGTGGCTGCATATGATGGGCACAGGTGGGTGCCTATGATGGGCACCAGTAGCTGCATTTTATGGGCACAAGTAGCTGCATTTGATGGGCACAAGTGGCTGAATATGATGGGCACAAGTGGCTGCATTTTATGGGCACAAGTGGCTGCATATGATGGGCACAATTGGCTGCATTTGATGGGCACAAAATGGCTGCATATGATGGGCACAGTGGCTGCATGTGATGGGCACAAGTGGCTGCATATGATGGGCACAAGTGACTGCATTTGATGGGCACAGCGGCTGCATATGATGGGCACAAGTGGCTGCATATGATGGGCACAAGTGGCTGCATATGATGGGCACATTGGCTGCATATGATGGGCACAAGTGGCTGTATATGATGGGCACACGTGGCTGCATATGATGGGCACAATGGCTGCATAGGATGGGCACAATGGCTGCATAGGATGGGCACAGTGGCTGCATATGATGGCCACAGTGGCTGCTTTTGATGGGCACAATGGCTGCAATTGATGGGCACAGTGGCTGCATTTGATGGGCACAATGGCTGCATTTGATGGGCACAGTGAGGCTGCAATTGATGGGGGGGGGGTTTCAGTATTTTTCAGTTTGTTTGCGCCCCCCCAAAAAACATTTGAGCACCAGCTGCCACTGCTAGAGTGACAATGCTCATATTCTGTATCTACAACATGAAACACTTCCCCTTTACCTTATATCTAGTATATGCTTCTTTGTAGTTTATAAAAGATAGTAAGGGAGTTGAAAAAGCTGATAATATTATCTAATGATTTCAGTTTAGCCCACAGGAAGTTACAAGGATACATGCTTCTAGGAAGATCAGCAAGTATGTTTCTGTACTTACAGAAAGTTAAAGCAGGCCATAGATGATGCAACTTTCTTTTCTGCAACCATGGGTTGCAGGAAAAAATATTGCTTGACTCCCCCATCAACACAGTAAGTAGGAGCAAAGAGTTCAAGGTCCAGCAGAAGTCAAGGAACAAGGCAGGTTTGTCCAATGGTACAGAGAGGGCACTGTCCAGCTTCTCAGGTAGCTCAGCGAGAGGAGTCATTGCCAGACACAGCAGAGGGCCCAGGTTCAAATCCAGTCCCTGACACCATAGATGGTTCAAATCTAGGTCTGTCCCTGCTGAACCGTCCAAGGTCCAAACCATCTATGGCCTGTGGTACTTACCCTAACCCCTTGCTGCAAGGCTGAGATCTCGGTCATTGCTGCATCGATGACCGAGATATATCTTTTTTTAGAGCCGGTGATGCTGAACAAAGTAAAATGTTGTTCATCCCTTGTGATAGCAATAAAAGTGATAAAACAAATTGAAACGACAGTGCAAAAATAAAACAATTTAAATAAAATAAATAATATTTTTTTTAATTGTTAAAGTGCCCCATCCCCCCGTGCTTTCAAGCAAATGAAAACACGTGCATCAGTCCCACACACAGTGTAAATGGCAATTGCATCACACATGTCAGGTATCACCACAAATGTCAGAGTGAGAACAATAGTTTAAGCACCAGACCACCTGTGTAACGCTAAACTGGTAACCTGAAAGGTTATTAAACCATTGCCTAGGGAGATTTTTAGGCACCATCGTTTGGCAACGTTACATGGGTGTACATACTTTTAAAGTTTGTTTGGTATCTATTTACTCAGCGTAACATTATCTTTTATGTTTTGCCAAACAATTGGGTATTATATAGTGTTTGTGTGTACTAAAATTCATCAAAGTGAATTTTTTTCCAAAACATTGTGTTTGAAAAGCCATTGCACAAATACCGTGTGATATAAAAAATTGCTACACCCCCATTTTTTTCTGTAAGAAGAAGAAGAGTAACAGCTGCCATTGGAGTAAGGAATAAAGCAAGTATTTGTACTTCTTATACCCGTATAAAATAAAGGTCCTTTCACACTGGGGCGGTTTGCAGGCGCTATTGCGCTAATAATAGTGCCTGCAAACCAACCCGAAAGTGCCGCTGCTTTGATTCCAGTGTGAAAGCCCCGAGGGCTTTCACACTGGAGCGGTGTGCTAGCAGGACGGTAAAAAAAGTCCTGCTAGCAGCATCTTCGGAGCGGTGAAGGAGCGGAGTGTTTACCGCTCCTTTACCGCTCCTGCCCATTGAAATCAATGGGACGGCGCGGCTATACTGCCGGCAAAGCGCCTCTGCTGAGGCGCTTTACGGTGGTTTTTAACCCTTTCTCGGCCGCTAGCGGGGGGTAAAACCGACGGTAAAGCGCCACTTACAATAGCGGCGCTTTACCGCCGACACCGCCCCCGCCTCAGTGTGAAAGGGCCTAACTGTTAGACAAAGAACACATTAGATACCAGATACAAAGTACAGCCTGCAAAGTTTAGCATTAGCAGCCAGGACTAGGTCAAATACAACATAGCATACAGACAGTAATGTACATAAGTATGTAAAGTACAACATAGCATATAAAGTAGACAACATATCATGAGGAGCAACTTTGAAATTATTAATTACTTTGCCCTTGCAACTTCAGCAGACTAGAATATACACACCAGTGCATATACACATGCACACATACATTCTCTACATGACAGTGGGAAACTCTTATGCCCCGTACACACGATCGGACATTCCGACAACAAAATCCACGGATTTTTTCCGACGGATGTTGGCTCAAACTTGTTTTGCATACACACGGTCGCACAAAGTTGTCGGAATTTCCGATCGCCAAGAACGCGGTGACGTACACCACGTACGACGAGACTAGAAAAGGCTAGGTCAGAACCAAGCGTGGCACCCTTTGGGCTCCTTTTGCTAATCTTGTGTAAGTAAAAGTTTGGTGAGAGACGATTCGCTCTTTTTCAGACTCGTGGTTTTCAGATCGTTTTCTGCTGTTCAATTTGTGCTTGTGGGTTTGTATCTGCTCTTCAGTGAGTGCAGTCAGTTTGTATTGGAATTTTCTGTGCGATCTTGTCCGCTCGTTGCTGTTTTTCAGGTCGCTCTTCACAAGCCTTGCTGTTCTTCAGTGCGTTCTGTTACTTCGTTCTGAGCAGCCGACCATTTTTTAGCCATGTTGCATATACATATTCCTTGTAGAGTTTGTGCTGTGCGGGGGCTTGGTGTTGGGGGTTCTTACCTTGATACAAGTCCAGTCCATGAACAGGGTGGGGAGGAGTTCATGGACCAAGAATTGGTTGCTCCAGCGTGACCAGTTCTGTCATATGCCTTTGCTCCATGAGATCCGTGAGAATAATTCCGACGATTTCAGGAACTTTCTCCGGATGACGGACCCCGTATTTCACCGTTTGTTGGCTTTGCTGACCCCCTATATCAGCAGGCAGGATACCTGCATGAGGCAAGCCATCACTCTGGAGCAGAGGCTAGTCGCCACCCTGCGGTACTTGGCGAGGGGGAGAAGCCTGCAGGACCTCAAGTTCTCGACAGGCATCTCCCTCCAGGCTCTGGGGATCATTATTCCAGAGACCTGTTCTGCCATCATCCAGATCCTGCAGAAGGATTATATTAAGGTAAGATTTTTATTCTTTAATATCACATTTTATTGTACAGAATGTTTGATAATATATTGTATTTCTTTTCTCATTCCCTAATTACCATGATTGGAATATGCTGTGAATGTCCCCTTTGTCCTCATGCATGCTGGATTTTTATGTAATTTTTTTTTTTGTCCTTCATACATATTTGCCTTCACTTACCTCCCCAGCATGGTCTGCTGGCCCTATATTCACCTCATGTAGTCACTTAACAATGTATTTTGTCAGCTCCATAGTAGTGCTTTACCCTAAATACCCCCTAAAACGTGTCAAAATGTGATTTGTGCTTTAAATTCAGGCAGAGTGTTCGAGGCTTTTTTTTGGGTCTCCAAATCATTTGGAACCCTCCCTCCCCCCAACTGCTAAGTCAACTGATACCAATTCTCTATCTATCCTCAATCATCTATCTGCTGACTTTGCCAAACCCATACACACTATACCCATCTCTTTTGTGGTCAGATTTATGGATGAATTCCCCAAAGCATGTAGTGCAAGGGCCCGCCTGTATACTTTCAAATGGTACTGTTTCAAGTTTTTTATTCTATTAGTATCTTGATTGGTAATAGCAGAATGTCCAAATGTGCTAAAATGTGTACAGTATGTATTTATATCTTTCCAATATGACACTTCTTACCTGTCCAGTGGGCTGTCAATAGTGTAAGTAAGGAGGGGCTGGCCAACGTAATATACATTATTTAGGCATTCATCTCTCAATGAAGTGGAGAGGGTTACCTGTCCAAGAGCCCCCCCCCTAAAATGTTAGAAATGGCCCATGAGAGGGTGGGGGTGGATCTTATACCTTGGTCTTTCCAAACTCCCTAAAATAAATGTTATACTGATGTTGGCCAAGAATGTTTGTGTCTAATCTGCTTTCCCTGTTTAGGTGCAAAATGATTAATTGTTTTTCTTGTTTGACTCCACAGTTTCCTTCCAACCCACAGGAATGGCAGACTGTGGCCTCCCACTTTGCCCAGTGGTGGAACTTTCCTAACTGCAGAGGGGCAATTGATGGGAAACACGTCCACATCATCCCACCACCCAACTCGGGGTCATACTATTACAACTACAAGGGGTTCAATAGTATTGTGATGTTGGTAGTGGTGTCAGCTACTTACGAGTTCCTGTATGTGGACGTGGGGAAGAATGGCCAGATGTCTGACGGTGGAGTCATCGCCCAGACGGAGTTCTACAGGCGTCTGCAGAATGGCAGCTTGGACTTGCCACTTCCAGAAGACAATGTGGAAGGACTCCCATTCGTCTTCGTTGCTGATGAAGCGTTTGCACTGGGGGACCATCTTATGCCGCCATTCCCGATGAGGACCCTCACCCCGGACCAGAGGGTTTTTAATTACCGGCTGGCCAGAGCCAGAAGAGTGGCGGAGAACACATTTGGAATCATGGCCAGCCAGTTCCGCCTATTTCTTACACCCATACACATTGCGGAGTACAAACTGAATCATATTATCCTGGCATGCTGTGTTCTACACAACTATGTAAGGCAAAATTCTGCCAACTATGTTGGCTCAGTTGGGCCTGAGGCCGGAATTCATAATGAACCAACTCTGATGGCGTTTGAAAGTGCCCGTCCTGGCTTGCCCGACCTGAGTGCCCGTGAGGTCCATCTAAGATACCTTGATTACTTTGCGGGTAGGGGGGCCATCAATATGCCAGACAATGTCTGAAACATTTTTAAAATAAAAAAATCATTTGAACTACTAAAATCTTTGGTGACATTTACTGCTTGTGTTTATTTTAACTGACCCTGACAGAAATGTATGTGAGTCCTGAAAATGGCGTGATTGTGTAACATTACAAAGCACTGTTGGGTGTTATTTACTAAAGGCAAAGAAACTTTGCACTACAAGTGCAGTTGAAACTGCACTTGTAGTGCAAAGTGGATTTTCCCTTAGGAAATAACCCCCATTGTCACAGAAAACACCAATTTGAGCACAACAAAATTTTAGGAGCGTTGAAACAATAATCCACACATTCTTGAGTATAAATCTTTTTAATACCAGCACAATCACATGTGCATTTAAAAAAGGTTTTTAAAACAAACCAACATGTTTGTTGTATAACAATTTTTGTGGTCACATTACTAAAAAAAGAAATGTCCATTTAGGATAAAACAGGCATGTTTAAAACCAACAAGAAAGACACAAATCTGGAACTTACAAAGTTCAACCTTTCAAGAAATTGAAGGCAATATCAGACATGAGTATTTATAAACTGTTTGATATTACGTTCAGATGGGGTGAAGCCACCCCTGGAAAAGCCAAATTTTGAAGATGCACACAAATTTGCGAATGTCAACATGTGCTCGGGTTGTGGGGATCAAGGGATATGTTTTGGGGGTGCAACCCCTTCCTCCCATCTACTTTGTTATTGAGGAAGGGGCTGAACCCCCAAAACGCGCCCCGCCTCCCGTGATGGCAGATAGCACATGTTGACACACTGTGTGCATCTTCAAAATTTGGCTTTTCGAGAATGTCAAAAAATGTTAGAAATTTTTTTAGCCCAAAAAGCACAAAAAAGGGAAGGGATTTGGAGGGGTTTTAAACTCTCCCTAAAACATCAATGATGTTCTTCATTTTTTTTGAACATCATTGATGTTTTTCTGGATGTTTTCCAAGTCCCTATTACACCCCATGATCTCCCCAATCAGGATCTGTGCACTTTCTGAGGTGAAATGATCTGGATCCACAACATCACGATCACCTAAAAAGATAGAAACAAAAACACACCATGTTACATAGTTACATAGTAGGTGAGGTTGAAAAAAGACACAAGTCCATCAAGTCCAACCTATGTGTGTGATTATGTGTCAGTATTACATTACATATCCCTGTATATTGCGGTCATTCAGGTGATTATCTAATAGTTTCTTGAAGCTATCAATGCTCCCCGCTGAGACCACCGCCTGTGGAAGGGAATTCCACATCCTTGCCGCTCTTACAGTAAAGAACCCTATACGTAGTTTAAGGTTAAACCTCTTTTCTTCTAATTGTAATGAGTGGCCACGAGTCTTATTAAACTCTCTTCTGCGAAAAAGTTTTATCCCTATTGTGGGGTCACCAGTACAGTATTTGTAAATTGAAATCATATCCCCTCTCAAGCGTCTCTTCTCCAGAGAGAATAAGTTCAGTGCTCGCAACCTTTCCTCATAACTAAGATCCTCCAGACCCTTTATTAGCTTTGTTGCCCTTCTTTGTACTCGCTCCATTTCCAGTACGTCCCTCCTGAGGACTGGTGCCCAGAACTGGACAGCATACTCCAGGTGCGGCCGGACCAGAGTCTTGTAGAGCGGGAGAATTATCGTTTTATCTCTGCAGTTGATCCCCCTTTTAATGCATGCCAATATTCTGTTTGCTTTATTAGCAGCAGCTTGGCATTGCATGCCATTGCTGAGCCTATCATCCACTAGGACCCCCAAGTCCTTTTCCATCCTAGATTCCCCCAGAGGTTCTCCCCCCAGTGTATAGATTGCATTCATATTTTTGCCACCCAAATGCATTATTTTACATTTTTCTACATTGAACCTCATTTGCCATGTAGTCGCCCACCCCATTAATTTGTTCAGGTCTTTTTGCAAGATTTCCACATCCTGCGGAGAAGTTATTGCCCTGCTTAGCTTAGTATCGTCTGCAAATACAGAGATGGAACTGTTTATCCCATCCTCCAGGTCGTTTATGAACAAATTAAATAGGATTGGTCCCAGCACAGAACCCTGGGGGACCCCACTACCCACCCCTGACCATTCTGAGTACTCCCCATTTATCACCACCCTCTGAACACGCCCTTGTAGCCAGTTTTCAATCCATGTACTCACCCTATGGTCCATGCCAACGCACCTTATTTTGTACAGTAAACGTTTATGGGGAACTGTGTCAAATGCTTTTGCAAAATCCAGATACACCACGTCTACAGGCCTTCCTTTATCTAGATGGCAACTCACCTCCTCATAGAAGGTTAATAGATTGGTTTGGCAAGAACGATTCTTCATGAATCCATGCTGATTACTGCTAATGATATCATTCTTATTACTAAAATCTTGTATATAGTCCCTTATCATCCCCTCCAAGAGTTTACATACTATTGATGTTAGGCTAACTGGTCTGTAATTCCCAGGGATGTTTTTTGGGCCCTTTTTAAATATTGGTGCTACACTGGCTTTTCTCCAATCAGCTGGTACCATTCCAGTCAATAGACTGTCTGTAAAAATTAGGAACAACGGTCTGGCAATCACCTGACTGAGTTCCCTAAGTACCCTCGGATGCAAGCCATCTGGTCCCGGTGATTTATTAATGTTAAGTTTCTCAAGTCTAATTTTAATTCCGTCCTCTGTTAACCATGTAGGTGCTTCCTGTGTTGTGTCATGAGGATAAACACTGCAGTTTTGGTTACTGAAGCCCCCCGATTCACTCGTGAAGACTGAGGAGAAGAATAAATTCAATACCTTTGCCATCTCCCCATCCTTTGTAACCAGATGTCCTTCCTCATTCTTTATGGGGCCAATATGGTCTGTCCTCCCTTTTTTACTGTTTACATACTTAAAGAATTTATTGGGATTTTTTTTGCTCTCCTCCGCTATGTGTCTTTCATGTTCTATCTTAGCCATCCTAATTGCACCCTTACATTTCTTATTGCATTCTTTATAAATTCTGAATGCTGTGGATGATCCCTCAACCTTGTATTTTTTGAAGGCCGCCTCCTTTGCTTTTATATGCATTTTTACATTGGAGTTAAGCCATCCAGGATGTTTGTTCGCTCTTTTAAATTTATTACCCAATGGGATACATTGGCTAATGCCCTTATTTAATATGCTCTTAAAGCAAACCCATCTCTCCTCCGTATTCTTTGTTCCTAATATTTTATCCCAATTTATGCCTTTTAGCAAGGTTTGTAGTTTAGGGAAGTTGGCTCTTTTGAAATTCAGTGTCTTTGTGTTCCCTTCATGTCTCCTATTTGTGTGATTTATACTGAAACTAATTGACCTGTGATCGCTGTTACCTAAATTGCCCCGTATTTCCACATCTGTTATCAGGTCTGTATTGTTGGTAATCAGTAGATCTAGTAATGTTTTATTTCTAGTTGGTGCGTCTACCATCTGACCCATAAAATTGTCCTGCAAGACATTAAGGAACTGGCGAGCCTTAAATGAATGCGCGGTTCCCTCCGCCCAGTCTATGTCTGGATAATTAAAATCCCCCATTATGATAACACTTCCCATCCTTGCTGCTAATCCAATTTGTGATAGGAGATCCGTCTCCACTTCCTCCCTCAGGTTAGGGGGCCTATAGCATACTCCCAGTATTATTTTCCCCTTAGCTTCATCCCTTTGGAGCTCTACCCATAAAGATTCCACCTCCTCCCTAGCCCCCTCAGTGATGTCATCTCTCACATTCACTTGTACATTATTCTTGATATATAGGCATACCCCTCCCCCTTTTTTACCCTCTCTATCCTTGCGGTATAGGGTATACCCTTGAATGTTTGCCAGCCAATCATGAGAGCTGTTGAACCAGGTCTCTGAAATTCCCACAAAATCCAAATCCTCCTTGTACAACAGTATCTCTAGTTCACCCATCTTGTCCGCCAGGCTCCTGGCATTGGTGAACATGCCACATAGTTTAGACCGGTCGCATATTGTCCTCGTATTGGGTGTTTCAAGATTGCAACTTGGACTTGCTACTATACTCACCTTGTGTTTTTGTGCTTTGGTTAACCTACCACTAATGCCCCCAATACTACCCTCTGGAATATCTTCCGCGCTGGCTATCACTGTCTCTGGACCCTCCCCCCCCATCGCCTAGTTTAAAAACCCCTCTAACTTTTTGGCCATCTTCATTCCCAGCAGATCTGCACCCTCCTCATTTAGGTGCAGTCCGTCCCTTCTATAGTACCGGTTACCGACTGAGAAGTCGGCCCAGTCCTCCAGGAACCCAAACCCCTCCTTACTACACCAGCTCTTCAGCCACTTGTTTACTTCCCTAATCTCCCTCTGCCTCTCTGGTGTGGCTCAATGTACCGGTAGTATTCCTGAGAACACTACCTTGGAGGTCCTTTTCCTCAATTTAGCTCCTAAGTCCCTAAAATCGTTCTTTAGGACACTCCATCTGCCTCTGACTTTGTCATTGGTGCCAACGTGCACCATGACAGCCGGGTCTTCCCCAGCCCCTCCCAGTAATCTGTCCACAAGATCCGTGATGTGCCGAACCCGAGCGCCCGGTAGACAACATACTGTTCGGCGCTTCAGGTCTTGGTTACAGATTGCCCTCTCTGTCCTTCTAAGAATTGAGTCCCCTACCACCAGAATCTGTCTTTCCTTTCCCTTTGCTGCCCCCCCACTCTCACTGGAGGAGTTCTTCCCCTGGCAGCTAGGAGAGTCCCTCATCTCCAGCAGTGCTGGTCCCTGACTGGTAACACCAATGTCACTCAATGGAGCGTACTTATTGGGATGCTCCACTCCTGGATCGGCCTCCCTGGCACTTCCCCCTCTACCCCTCCTGACTGTCACCCATCTACTCTTTGCTAGTGCCTGCACCTCTTTGTCTCCACCCGCCTCTGTGCTGGCCCCTGCCGGCACCTGCCGTGTACATTCCTGGCTCACCTTTAGTATGGAGGGACTTCTCAGTGCTGACAGTTGCTTCCCCAGATTCAGAACCTGGGCTTCCAGGGAAACAATGTGCTTACATTTTGCACAGCAGTATTCGCCCTCGATCGGATGATGTATTATAAATATGCCGGCATCCATCTCTTACCTGAGCCTGTGGTCGCAGACACTCACCTGTTGTGATGACAATTTCCACCACATCTCCTTCCTCCTCCTCCTGTTGTCTTTGGTGGGTCTCCACTTCCTCATTAGGTGGGGGGTCTGTTATCTCCTCGGATGAGGGGTGTCCTCCAAGTCTTTTATCCCCTATGTAAAAAAAAAACGTATACTTAGCACACAGATATTTGATGGCAGAAATAGGAATCTTAAACATTGTTTGGAAGTGGGGTACAATTGTCTATTTTGGAAGAGTTCCAAGATTAAGAATTTTTTTTGCCTTTGTCAAGCTTGAATACTTACCTGTTTTGTACAAGCTTCACAGATGGCGACCCCCCCTATAGTATACACTGGAGCACCTGTGTGGGACCCCCTAATAAAAAGGGTGTTCTTGTGTCCCACACTAGTGCTCCTGTGTCCAGATGTGAAAACTGCTGCTGAGTGTCCTCTCCTTACCCAGAATCTAGTTTGCATTTCATTCTAGTTACAAACCCATCTACACAACCAAATTATTTTAAGAGAAGTAGGCTATAAAAAATGTATTCAAATGCATATGGCCAAAAAAATGGTGTTTTCTAGGCCGAACGAACAATGTGAAAGCTGCCATTTTAAACTGTACAACAGTTAAGAAAAGCACATGGAGCAGCACGAACGTAATAAAAATAAAGAATAGGAACACAGCACAACTACTTACTTTTTTGCAGCACTCTCCTGATCCTTCTATACTGCTCGTGCTCCCTTAATTTCAGGTCCGACCACCGCTTCCTGAGCTGGTCCTTCGATCATCGTGCCCCAAAATTCCGGTGCAGACTCTTGACTACTTTCGCCATAATCTTGGCCTTTCGGACATTGGGGTTGGGGTAAGGTCCATACTTCCGGTCATAGTCGGCCTTCTTCAGGATGTCCAACATCTCCCCAAAGGACATATTTGAGGCCTTAAATCGTCTCCTCCGGGATCGTGACGTTTCTGGCTCCGGGCTTTCCTCTTCCTCCTCCTCGTTGCTGTAATTAGCACGCACCTGCTGTGTCTCCGCCATGTGCTCTTCCCCCACTGCGCCGAATGAGAAGGGGCGGGGAATAGACTAGAAAGAACGTCAGGGGCGGACAGAGTCTCACACATGCGCAGTGTATATAAAGCGTAACATGCGTGCGTAGTACGTACGATCTGTGAGCGGAGGAAGGAGTATCGGAGGCGCCGATCGTGATAACGAAGGTAAGATCTAAACTTGGGCCTATACTGCTTCTAGATTGAGGCCTATATTGTAACAAGATTAGGAGAGTTTCGCCTGACATTAGGGTTTGTGTTGTCTTGTGTCTTGCAGATAAAATGGATGGCTTCAATGACCACAACTTCCTCCCCCTCTTCATAGACAAGTACAGGGAGCTGCCCTGTCTGTGGCACATTCTGTCCTGTCTGTCCACATTATAATCATAAACAAAAGAGGCAAACAGCACTGGAGAAACTGCTGGAGTTGGTGAAGCCGGTGGTCCCCACAGCAACCATCCCCTATTTAAAAGCCAAAATTGGTGGCCTGAGGAGCACTTATCTTAGATGGGAGCGCAAGAAGGTCACGGATTCCCAGAGATCCGGAGCTGCAGCAGATGACATTTATGTCCCCAGGCTGTGGTACTATGAGAGACTGCGATTTCTGTCAGACCAGACTGAAGTCAGGGAATCCCTCTCAACCCTTCCTTCCACTCTTCCTTCCACGCCAGCTGAGGCTTCCGATGTCCAACCTGGGACTTCCAGCCAGGAAGAAGTGAAGGAGCCCAGCTGGAGTCAGGTATAGCATTCTTCTACAGATTTCTGGTCAATAAATAAATGATGTTTACTAGATGTTATTATTGATCACTAATTGCTGATTTAATAAAGTGTTTTACATATCAATAGACAGTAGTGGGCAAAAATAATTGGGACAAGAATGAAAAATGCTGGGCTCAGAATGATAATCTGTTATATTTGTTAACATTCAATTTGCAACAATCATGAGGTGAAATTTGTGTGTGATTGATGAAAAAACTAAAACTATGTCCCTTTTTCATACACAGGAAGACCTCAGCCAGGACGAGGCTCTGGAATGTGGCACACAGGAGGGGGCTGTGGAATGTGGCAGCCAGGAGGAGGCGGGCCTTAGTGGCAGCCAGGAGGAGGCAGGGCTAAGTGGCAGCCAGGAGAAGCTGGGGCCCAGTAGGAGCCTGACAGAATCGCAGGTCTCTCCCCTCCGCCTTCCAAACAAAAGACCCAGGAAGGGGAGTCATGTGTAGGATTCAGCACTCAGGCTGATTCAGGAGGCTTCTGCGTCCCTCAGAGCCACGCCCACTCCTGAAGAGGCCTTTGCCTGCATGGCTGCCACCAAACTGCAGGGCATGCAGGAGGGCCAATGCCTCCTGTGTGAGGACCTTATTTATAAAGGCTTAACTAAGGGGGTGAGGGGCGAAATCACACCCAATACCCACCTGAGTGAGTTGGACCATCCTCCTCCTCCTGCCACAACTCCACCACCACAGCCACAGCGTGGAAGGAAGCGTGGAAGGAAGACCAGAGAGTGATGACCTGGGTTCAGTCTGGTCTGGCAAAAGATGCAGCCTCTTGTATGACCACAGCCTGGGGACACAGACGTCATCTGCTGCTTTCATGATCTCTGGGACTTCTGGACCAGACTGCACTCCCTTAGATATGGACTCCTCAGGCCACCAATTTTGCCTTAAAATAATTGATGTGTGCCCTGGGGGCCAAAGGCTTCACCAACTTCTGATGTTTCTCCAGCGTTGCTTCCCTCTTTGTTTGGTTCTGAGCCCTTAATAAAGGAATTTTTGTTTCAATTATACTCGCCTATGTGTGTTTTCCTTCAAAAAGGACAGTTTGTTTGTGAGGAGGCAGGTACATTTGAAAAATACAATGTGAAATTAACAAGAGACACCAACACCAAGCAACCTCCTTGAGATTAAAGATTAAATAATACAAGATAATAATGGTGTTGTGGTAACTTGACACACAAAACACACACACAAATATTCAGGATGTAAAATAAAAAATAAAAAAAATTAAAAGATCAGGCTTAAAAACAATACAAACCAAAAAATATATATATATTTTTTTTCAGATGTGACAAATCTAAATATATTGATGAAATCACGATAAATAAAAAAAGAAAGAAGTTTGTGAAAAGTCTATGTGAATATGAGCAGAAAAAATACTTCATTCTTCTAGCATTATAAAGAAGAAGAGAGTGCACTGTATTAAACAATTTTAAACATTGCAGCCTGACGAAAGTGCTCTATCCATTCCGAATGCTAATTTTACCTGACTGAGCTGTTCCGTCTCGGAATTTCTTCTGAGCATGCATGGCACTTTGTGCGTCGGAATTGGCCACACACGGTCGGAATTGACGCAATCAGATTTTGTTGTCGGAAAATTTTATAGCCTGCTCTCAAACTTTGTGTGTCGGAAAATCCGATGGAAAATGTCCGATGGAGCCCACACACGGTCGGAATTTCCGACAACAAGCTCCGATTGCACATTTTCCGTCGGAAAATCCAACCGTGTGTACGGGGCATTAAGTTTACAAATAGATATGTAACAAAGTTGCAACGCTAGAAATGAGTGCATCATTCAGATCTTGAAAGATGGTTCTTCTTCTATATAGCTTTCAATGTAATGATCTTGAGCAATAAAGGAGGTCAAAGTGAAAAAGAGATATAAAACATCCAATTGTGACTAGAGTCCACAATGTAATCGTGTCAGGTCACCACGTCCACCACGAATCAGGACAGATCAACAGATCAACTTGCGCTTAGTGATCTCAGCAAGCAGAACACACAACCAGTCATCCACAATCTTCCTAATAGTGTTATACATATAAGAGAAAAATATTCTGAAAGTGTAATAAAGTTTTATTTTAAACATCTCCATAATGATAAAATAACTGTATAGGTAAAAAGCTAGCACACAGTTACTCATATGAGATGCTGCCACTTTGAGTGTGCCAACAGCGTTTGACATTAGTACGCAAATCTCTTCCCAAAATGTTTCATCCTACGGAACATCATTAGGGGTTGGTGTTACTGACCATTGCCATGGTTAGCCACTTGCGGACTGCCCACCAAACATATACGGCGGCAGGGCAGCCACTCTGCTTCAGATCACGTACCTAGTAAGTGACACTTCCAGTCTGGGGCACGCTGGCCACCTGCTTCTGCTGTGATTCTACACAGTGGGAACCCAGCAGCTAGTACCACAGACTCGATGTTTGCCGGCGCCCGCCGATTAGACAGGACACAGGCAGAACAACAATCTGCCTATGTAAACAAGGCAGATTGTCGTTCTGTCAGAAGGGAAGGCACTGATCCTGTGTTTCTGCTAAGTAGGAACATGGATATTTGCCTAGTATTAGTGAGACACCACTCCGGATGAATGAGAACAGGAGGCACAGTAGAAAATGACAGTGTCAATCTGGGGGGAGGGGGTGTTAAATGTATTAGCAGATTTAAATACACCAACAGACTAAAGCCAAACTCCAGCTAATACCTTACAATCAGTTACAGCTGTTTTTTTTCCTTTTGGGATAAAGGTTTTACATGAATAAATAAAAGCTGACCTGATTTTGAAAAGCAACAGACTTGATGGCTGGATTACCAGATGAAAATAGACAAAAGCCTACAAAAGAAAATGACTGCAACCATCACATTTAAGAATTGGTAAGCTGCAACATTATGAATGTTTGCTTTTGGGTTTAATACCACTACGCAAATAAATACATATAACATAAATGAAACCAACGCTCATAAGGTGAGCCACTTATGCCAAAAAATTATATCATCAATGGTATTTTTTAAATATTTACTAAATATATGTACCCTTTAAAATTTAAGTTTACAAACAACTTCAGGTTTATTTAAAAAGGCAATGCAAAGAGTAAAGAAAATGTGGAAAGTGTACATACTTATAGCAACCAATCTGATTCCAGCTCTTGCCATTATCCTTCTATACTCTGTCTTTTCAGAACAGCAACAAAAGCTGAAAACCCACTGTGAGATTCTACTATCTCTAGGGTACTTGCACTTATCATACCCATGGTGGTACACATTTGATGGAAGATGCAAATAAATTCAACACTCCTTTGATCTTATTTTAGCAAATAAAATGCATTAGAATTTCAATGCAGTAGAAAGCTGTGATATGAGGACCCCTTTAAGGCCTCTGGACGTTATAACAAAGCCAGTAGTGTTAGCTGTAGAAGGTTGCAGCTGTAGAATGAGTTTTTTAGTGTTTTTGCAGTAGCATTTTTCAGTGTTTTTTTTAGCGTTTTTATGCTGTAGCGTTTTTTAGCTTTTTTTTAACAAAATTATACTCCCACAAAGGGTTATGGTTTAAAGACGCTGATAAATGCAGAACAGCCACATTTGTCGGCATTTTTTATGGCGTACAGTTGAAAAACTCCTCTCAAAACACACTAGTTCTGGGGGGTTTTTCCAGCCAAAAAATGCCCCCTGTCAAAAACTGCTGATAACAGCCTATGTGAGCATAGGATAACATGCTGGGGAGTTTACTGGCTGCAGAAAAAGTGTCTGAAAAAACTGTAAAAACATACAGTGTGCATGAGGCCTTAAAGGCAACATAATGTCAAAAGAGAATGTAATAACAACAAAGAAAAGTAATGAACCAAAAGAAAAATTGTTTCCGACATTATATTGATATCATAATCACAACTCAGGATGGTCTTATTCAATTTTCTTCAAGATAATACGTAGCTACAAATGTTCTTATTCTTTCCAAAAAAAATTTGATATTTGCTCATTCATGTGTTTGTTTTTTTTCTAATTTGCTTTTCTCAGTAAATTGGACAAGAGCTCTGAATCCAACTCATAGCAAGTTAAATATCGGAATTTAAAACAATTGGTACAAAAGCTCCTTTTTGCCTGACTGTTGCACAATCTACATCTTATTTCTGTGGACAGTTAATTGGCCTTGCTGATGTTTGCAAGCTTGATATATTGGTGTGTATCATTAGTATCAGGACCCAAACATTTTGCCTATTCCCACAATGATGCATGCTGGGATGACACCAGCTTAATGACTTTTGAACTGGAGTTCCAGCTGGCGAGAGCAGCAATCTCATCTTGGGTTGCTGATTCTTGCAATAGCTGCTTCTGCGGGAATATCATTTCCTGGATTACTAATGTAAATACAACTTAAAATAGGTAGTATTTCAAAAGCTGGCACCGTCTGGCCTATGCTAATAATAAAATACAGTCATCTTTCATGGTATATTTAAGAGTCATCAAACAGGAGGGAATGCACCTGTAATCATATTCAGCAGCAGAGTTTTCTCAACAGACCTCATATAATAATCATTTAACAGCCTCGACTGTAAATCCTTTACTTATAGCAGAGGTAACAGCACACAAGCAGGTAACCTGGGAATGCCAAACCATAAAGAGAGAAAAGTATGAATCATGATACAGAGCAGATAGAAAGGTTTTGAAAAGGTTACAGCAACACAAAAACTGAGTTCTGAGGCTTATGCCATCATAAGTTACATGTGTTAACAAAAGCTGAAACATTATTCAACATCCTACCACTGGACTCAATTTTGCAATAATTTTGTTACATCAAGCCAATTAACTTTCACAGCAATGATTATTAAAGAACTCCACCCAAAATGAGTCATTTTTTCAGCAGAAGTGAACAGTTAGGGTGGCTTTTGTGTTAACACTGATTTTCAGCCTTCATCTCATTAAAGAAGTTCCACTAGAAGCTGAAAGACCTTGTTCTATTCCCCAGGGGACTCATAGCAGATAGCATTGGGACCCCTTCAGATCTGTGCAGTGATTTTTAGGCAAGTGTGGTCAGCAGCTCCCCCCATTTCTGTGTGACTATTCTACCCACAAGGAGACAAATACATAGTTCAACTTCTGAGTAACAGGCACAGAGAGGAGAGGGGGCAAGACAGATGTGCACAGAGAAGAGCCTGCATAAGACCCACCACCAGGTTTGGACCCACACATTACTCTGGTGGTAGAATGTAACACTGAGATTCTGTATAGCTAGTAGAAGGAAGCAAGGGAGTTTCAGTGGTAGGATCCCAGGGCAGAGGTGAGTAAAATGTATCTATTGCTGTCATTCTGCAGAAATCCTCAAATTACTTTCTAAGAGAGTTGGATAGGTATTACAGTACTAACTGGCTGCTTGTGTTGTGAATAATGGTGCTCTGGAGAAGAGCGGTGTCATGCATAACAACACAAGCCCACAGCAACACATGCCAGCTAACACATGTAGTCTCTTTCAGACAGGCACCTGAGCCCAAACCTGCTAGCTTGATTTTCTTGGGAGAGAGAATAGAGTAATGACATCAGAAATGTAAAAAAACGTAGACGCACTCTTGAGTCTGTGGCATATAAATCTGCCTTCCAAAAATACAATTCTAGCCCCCACACTGCCAAGCGAACCTATTTTATAATTCTCATTAACACCTTCTCAACCAGTCCCTGTCAGCTCTTCTCTACCTTTAACTCTCTACTTTGTCCTCCACTGCCCCCACCCACTAACTCACTTGCTGCCCAGGAGATTGCAATCACTTAAAAAATAAGATTGATATGATTTGTGATGAAATCTCCACTCTACAGATATCCCCTCCCACCCTTAACACCTCATGTCCACAGGTACACTCAACACTTCCCTTATTTAATCCTGCTACTATAGATGAGGTTGCTAAACTTTTTTCTAATGCCCACCTTACCACCTGCCCCCTAGACCCTATTCCTTCCCAAATACTACTGTCACCCTCTGGTGTATCCTACACTCTCTAACTCACATCTTTATTTTCTCCCGCTCTTTTAGTATATTCCCCAACTCTCTAAAACATGCACTAGCTGTCGGCTAATTGCCAGCTCCTATCTCTCCACAGTGACTCACCTGTTGATGATATCCTGCTCGTCAGTCCTGCCTACTTAAGCCGTCCAGTCCAGATGATCTCTGCCTTCGCCTTAGTCACATCTCTAGAGTTACTCTTCTGTGTTCCTGTTAAAGACTTGCTTGGCTGACATTCCTTCTGGCTCCAAATCCTGCTTGTTGCTCTACTACACTGTTCTCTGGCTCCCTGATGTTTTGGCTTTCTGACTATCCGTTCCGGTTCCTGAACTCTGGCTATGTTTTGACTACGTTTACTCTGTTCACCTTTTTTTATTAATATTAAACAAGTGTGATTTAACTGTACTTCTGTCTCAGTCTAATTCATGGTTTCTGACAGTAGGTGAAGGCCATGAATTCAGAAGATGCAGTCAATCCACTTGTTGGTAATATTTTTTCCAGATTGGATGAGCAGGATCACTGCATGGATCAGTTTGCCATGGTGTTACAAACGCTCCTGAGTCACACGGCTCACCTGGAATCTCCCACTGTGGCTGCTCCGGTACAACCTGTGTTGCAGGCAATTCCTGCTGCTGCTCCAGTCTCTGTGCAGGCACAGGCCTCGAGTATTACCTCTATAAGAGGTATGTGTGGTTCCGCTCCACTTCCCCAGCGATTTGGGGGCAAACCAGTCCAATGCAGAGGGTTTCTCAACAAGATTGAGATATACTTTGAGATGCTGCCCAAGGTGTTTCCCATGGATAGAAACAAAGTAGGTTTCGTGATATCTTTGCTTTCTGAGAGAGCCTTGGCCTGGGCAAACCCTCTATGGGAGATGCAAAAACCTGTTGTCTTGAGTTATCTTGAATTTGCAGCTTCTTTTAAAAGGGTATTTGATGTTCCCGCATGCTCTGCTTCTGCTGCCAAGTGCCTCATGTCCATCAAACAGAGTACGAGAACTGTTGCCGATTACGCCATTGAATTCCGTACTCTGGCAGCAGAGGTTGAGTGGAACAATGAGGCCCTCGTGGCTGCTTTTTCTCATGGTCTGTTGGATACCATCAAGTATGAGAAAGCAGCCTGAGATATACCCACTGAGCTGGTGAAGTGGATCACGTTTGCCATCCTCATTGACTTCAGACTCAGAGAAAGACTTCCTTTTAAGGAGCGCTTGCAGAAGCCTCCTGTACATTTGTCTCTAAACTTTGCAGCCCCACCCTTGCCTCCCTCACCTCCCATGCCTCCTGGTACCGAGTCGGTCAGTGAAGATGAACCCATGCACTTAGGCTTCACGGATCTCTCTGAGGATGAGAGAACCCTTAGGAGGAGGGAGAGATTGTGCCTTTATTGTGACCAGGCAGGTCACTTTTTGAAGTCTTGTCCTATCCATCTAGGGAACGTCTAAACCTTGAGGTCCTGTCACGGACAGACCTTTGGTGGCATTGTTTCATCCCCAGTTATCCTGGAGGATAAGTCCCTAGTTTCGGTTACCCTTTCTTGGGCTGAGTTGTCCGTCGAGATACAGGCTGTAATCGACTCTGCAGGCCTGTTCATTGATGCTGTCTTTGTATCAAAGCACTCGATTCCGCTGCAGCTGCGTGACACTCCACTTGCCATTGAGGCTCTAGATGGGAGACCTCTACAGCCTGCCCATGTGACTCATGAGACTGTTCCGTTGTCCATGGCCATAGGGGCTCTTCACCATGAGATAATCCAATTCCAAGTTATTTCCTCACCTAAGTTTCTGCTGGTTATTAGTTATCCTTGGTTACAGAGGCACAACTCCTCTTTTGATTGGCTCCATGCTGAGGTTCTCTCCTGGTCGCCACAATGCAGTAAGACATGCTTCCAGAAGGTAGCCAAGGCCCTGTGCAGCTCTTCATTCTCCTCCCTGCTGGAGGAGTACCATGATTTTAGCAATGTCTTTGACAAAGGTCAAGCTGGTAGTTTGCCTCCACACCGGTTAAATGATTGCTCAATTGACCTTCAACCTGGCGCCATACCCCCTCATGGCCGGATTTACCCCTTGTCGGTTTCGGACGATAAGGCCATGGAGGAGTATGTTGCAGACGCACTTTCTTGAGGTTTCATCCACAAATCCTTGTCTCCTGATGGTGCTGGTTTCTTCTTTGTGAAGAAGAGGAGTGGTGAACTGAGACCTTGTATTGATTATAGGGGTCTCAGAATTAGTCATTTCTTTCATGAATAAGAATGACTATCCGACTCCGTTGATTACGGAGTTATTTGACCTCCTCAAGGGAGCAACGGTTTTCACGAAGCTTGATTTAAGAGGGGCATATAATCTTGTGAGGATTATGGAGGGAGACAAGTGTAAAACTGCGTTTAATACAGAACAAGCTATTATGAGTACCTCGTAATGCCTTTTGGCCTTTGTAACGCCCCAGCAGTTTTCCAGGAATTTATTAACGATGTCCTCTGAGTTATGTGTGGTGGTTTATTTAGATGATATCCTCATATTTTCCAAGTCCCTGAAGAGCCACCACACAGATGTCTGTCGTGTGCTTCAGAAACTAATAGAGAACAATCTCTATTGTAAATTGGAGAAGTGTGAATTCCATAGTGAACAGGTTAAATTCCTGGGTTATGTCATTTCCACTTCTGGTTTTTCGATGGACCCAGAGAAACTTTCAGCAGTCCTACAGTGGCCCCGACCCGTGGGCTTACATCCTCTGCAGTGTTTTCTTGGCTTTGCCAACTATTATCGGAATTTTATTCGTAACTTCTCGTCTCTGGTCAAGACCCTGACTGATATGACCAGAAAGGACTGTAACCCACAGAGTTGGTCTCAGGAGTCCATTAAGGCCTTTGAGAGTCTCAAGGCTGCCTTGTTTCTGCTCCTGTGTTGGCACATCCTGATCCTACGTTACCTTTTATCCTTGAGGTTGATGCTTTGGAGATTGGAGTTGGCACCCTTCTGTCTTACCTCGGAGAGCGCTATGCATCCTTGTGGTTACTTTTCCAAGAAATTGTCACCTGCAGAGTGCAATTACAAGATTGGTAACAGATATCTGTTAGCGATCATTTTAGCCCTGAAAGAATGGAGACATCTCCTTGAAGGTACCACTGTGCCGGTTCTCATTCTTACTGACCATAAGAATCTCACATTCTTGTCTGAGGCTAAACGTCTCTCTCCCAGGAGGGCGCGATGGGCTCTTTCCTTGTCTAGTTGAAATTACATTGTCTCATTCTTACCCGATACTAAGAATGTAAGGGCTGACGCTTTGTCACAACAATTTTCCTCCACTTCCAAGATGGAGTCGGTTCCGGTTCCTGTGATTCATCCTGCTCGTATTCTGGCTACGGTTCGCACCAGTCTCACTTCTCCTTTGGGTGACAAAATTCTTGCTGCTCAGGTCCATGCTCCTACTGAGAAACCTTGTGACCGCTGCTTTGTCCCAGAGAGTCTCTGTACTGCCGTGATCCAGACTTACCATTCTCCCAAGGCTGCTGGCCACCCTGGGAAGAATCAACTCTTTTGGGCCATTTCCCAACAATTCTGGTGGCCTAGTCTACGTGCTGATGTAACTGCCTTCGTAGCTACCTGTTCCGTGTGTGCTCAGAATAAGACTCCACGAAACCTTCCAGTGGGCCTCCTACAACCCATACCCAATGGAGAGAAGCCCTGGATCCACCTTTCTATGGATTTCATTGTGGAGTTACCCAACTTCCAGGGCAACACAGTTATCCTTATGGTGGTTGACCGGTTCTCAAAGATGTGTCATTGTATTCCACTTAAGAAGTTGCCCACTTCTAAGGAACCGGCTTCCATTTTTTCTCGGGAGATCTTTCGCTTACATGGGCTACCCAAGGTGATTGTCTCAGACAGGGATAGTCAGTTTGTGTCCCGGTTCTGGTGAGCCTTTTGCGCACAGTTGGGAATTCAGCTTGCTTTCTCTTCCGCGTATCACCCGCAGTCTAATGGGGCCGCAGAATGAGCCAACCAGTCCTTAGAGCAATTCCTACGTGGCTATACTTCTGACCATCATAACAACTGGTCAAACCTATTATCGTGGGCAGAGTTTGCTCACAACAGTGCCTTGAATTCTGCTTCCCAATTGTCCCCGTTTATGGCGAATTATGGTTTCCAACCTTCCATGTTGCTTGACTCGTTTGTTCCACAGAATATTCCTGCGTTAGAGGAGCATCTCCATGGTCTTCGTTCCACTTGGGCACAAGTCCAGAAGGCTTTGCGGCATGCTAATGATAGGTACAGACTCCATGCTGACCGCAGACGCCTGCCTGCGCCTTTCTACCAGGTTGGGGACAGGGTCTGGCTGTCATCTCGCAACCTCCGACTTCGTGTTCCCTCACTGAAGTTCGCACCCCGGTTTATTAGGCCTTTCCGTATTCTTCGCAGGATTAACCCAGTGGCTTACGAATTAGACCTTCCTTCTAATATGCATATTTCAAATGTATTTCATGTCTCCTTATTAAAACCTTTGGTCTGCAACCACTTTACCACCTCAGTGCCACATCCTCACCCTGTACAGGTTGAGAACCATGAGGAATATGAAGTACAGTCCATTGTTGACTCCCGTAGGTTTCGTGGGCGCATACAGTGCCTGGTGCATTGGAAAGGGTACAGTCTGGAGGAACTCTCTTGGGTCTCATCCTTAGATGTACATGCCCCTGTCTTCCTCTGTGATTTCCATAGATGTTTTCCCCTCAAGCCTGGTGGTCCTCCAAAGGGGGAGGGGTCATTGAGGAGGGGGTACTGTCAGGGCTGGGCTCAGCCCTTCCTTCTCTGAGCTGGCAGCTCAGCTGTCAGCTAATTGCCAGCTCCTATCTCTCCACAGTTACTCAGCTGTTGATGATATCCTGCTCGTCACTCCTGTGATCCTGTTCAAGACTTGCTTTGCTAACATCACTTCTGGCTCCAGATCCTGCTTGCTGTTCCACTACATTGATCCCTGACTTCTGGCTTGGCTGACTATCCGTTCCGGTTACTGAACTTTAGCTATGTTTTGACTATGTTTGTTTTTTTTACTTTTATTATTAAGCAAGTGTGATTTAACTGTACTTCTGTCTTGGCCTGATTTCATTGTTTCTGACATTCTGGTTCCTGCAAAGTCCAAGTCTCTTCAGTTTTTCTGCTTGTTTGGCTCCTTGCTGCTGGCAGGGGGCTCACACAATTTGGTAAGATCATCTTGTATGGTGGTGGCTGCACACTGGATGGTGAATTCTTTCCATGGTGGTTTCCTTTCCCAAGGGGCATAGCGGATTTTTTCCATGGTGGCTCTCCTTCATAGAGGCAGAACATTCATCTTCTAACATTTTTTAACTGTTTTTCTCTTCAAGTCACTTTTACCCGTTCCAAACCTTTCATTTCCACTGTCTCTGAAATATCCTTTAAGCAAAACTAAATGCTTAGTATGTAATGTTTGCTGCTAAGAGGGAATACTTTATTAGTGGCAGAGAATATTTTCTAAATAAATCAGGCCCAAATGATCTAGAAGTAATTCTAAGAGCTCAAAGAGAGTGTCTATTTGGATGTGGGCTTTCTTCTATCACTGATCTTCTGGAATTCTTAATGAAAGATCACCAATAAAGACGATTAATTGTTTTAGGGTTGTGGCATGGTATTAAGTTAATTGGTGATTATACATTTACTGGAAGTGAGTTGTGGTTAAGTTCATAATTGGAACCAATGAAATCGTAAACAGTGGGATGGGACCAATGAGGTTATAGATGGATTAGAAGTGAATAATAACAGATTTATAACAACTGAAGCAAAATGCAAACTCCAATGGGTATTACAATGGAGGTTTCAATAGCAGGATGTTCAAAATAAATGTACATTTATTATCTCATTATATGAAAATTCATTCTATATTGCTGTTCTGGTCTTCAAATATTTGCATACCCATCACTACATAAAAACAATTGGTCATTAACCTTAAAGTATTTCTAAAATCTAAACATTTTTACTATAAAAAATTCCCTGCATTAAGATTAAAAAAATGCCCCGCTACCTGTCCTACGTTCTCCACCTGTCCTTAAACACCTGAACCCATCTGCTATGGTCAGTCAAGAAGCAGGTGTGTGCTTACTGCCGATGGGAGTGCGCTTGCATGGGTGCCTCCTTAGCACCTGGCTTGCTAAAGAGGCACCGGAAGGAAGAAAGAGCCTACAACAGAGGAGGAAAACAATATTTCTGTGCATTATCGTGGCACAGAGCAGGTAAATGTTACTTCTAGTTTTATTTATTTATTTTATTTAGACTTTACCGTCAAAAAAATTGTTATAGAAATTTCTGGGGTGTGACATCTGAAAATTCTTGGCTGTCTGTGGCTTGTTCCAGGTTAGTAACTCAGTACTTATGAAACCACCAAATCAGCAAGATAGCCAGGGACCTGACATTATTGGAAGTAGAGGTCATCAATAAAAACTTGCATACACAGTATAATTTTCCTTTAGAGCAGGGGTCTCAAACTGGTGGCCCTCCAGCTGTTGCAAAACTACAAGTCCCATGAGGCATTGCAAGGCTGACAGTTACAAGCATGACTCCCTCAGGCAGAGGCATGATGGGACTTGTAATTCCACAACAGTTGGAGGTCCACCAGTTTGAGACCCCTGCTTTAGAGAGACGCTGTCACCAACTTAAAGTATAACTAAAGCAAAAACTTTTTTTTTTAGTTTTGGACAGAGTGGAGATGGATTAGAGCACCTCTCAGATTTCATTGCTGTCCCTGCCCCCGTTATGGAGAGTCTCCCTCTCTGTTTGTCCTGTTTACAATTATTATTGAAAGTAAAAGTAAAAGAAAATCCCACATTTTGGGTTGTTCAGAGAACAGTAATAGAGGGGAAATCTTCCAATGGTAACACTAGTTCCAGGGACCCGGGAGTCCCCAAAAAACTCCCTTAATTTGCAGGGATTCCATCTAAATTCCTTTTTGGCTATGATACAGGAAGTGAAGGGAAATCTCCGCAATGGGACACAGATGGCAAAAAAAAACAAATCTGATGGGTTAAAACTCTTCCTTACTCTATTCAAAATGAAAAAAAAATGCCTATAGTTCTACATTAATACTTGCAAGTAACAGTCCACAAAAATCAAGCATTTTGTAAATTGTAAACTGAAAACCGTATAAATCTATTGTACTTACAGATAGGACTCTTTACTCTGTAATTGATACATGGCTAACTTCTGTACGAAGAAAACTCTAATTTTAATAAATTGTTTTTGGGGAAAAAAACAAGAATTTTAAATGCCTACTTGCAGTATTTTTCATTTGCATAAATTATTTTTTATTCACTTAATATGTGTTAGCACTTGCTTGAAAATATGACTACTCCAGGAAGAATCAAATCCCTAGCACAGCCCCCTCCCTCCTTTCAAGTCACAGCCTTCTCCTCTTCTGAGAGTTCCTAATTAGGTTGTGTGCTGGCCCAACTTCTCTGCATCTCACCTGTCAACATATCATTTGTGTAGCAGCCAGGGGAGGAGCAAAGGTAAATACTACAGAGTGTTATCTGAGTTACATCTTTGGGGCTGCTAATATCACATCCAAGATGGCTGTGCCCAGCAACAGTCCTAGGGCTTTTGAATGTCCACACAAGAGAAGTTTTTGGGGTAAATTGAATGCATAAAATACAGTATGTTAAATGTGTTAAGAATTACTAGCACTGTGAATTCTTCTGGCATTGGATATAACCTTGAGATTTCGTTTCATAACTTATCTACAGACACCATCTTGTCATTTCTTATTTCCATTTTACCTCTGCACATGTATCTTTGAAGGATGAGAATCACGATCCCTATCTCTATTTCAGGAATATCTGAGTACTGTCCGTGATACTTTTTTTTTTTTGTTATTTGCACTAACATACAATTTTTCAGGACAAGCTTTCGGTTATGTCCCCTTCTTCAAGGCCCAAGCAGTACTGATTCACAAAGTAGTCAGGAATATCTAAAAGTCACGCTTCTTATATTTAGCCTATACAGTACATTGGGTTATACAGTGCCTTGAAAAGTATTCATACCCTTTAAAATGTTCCACATTTTGTCATGTTACAACCAAAAATGTAAATTAATTTTATTGGGCTTTTATCTGATAGACCAACACAAAGTGGTACATAATTGTGAAGTGGAAGGAAAATGATAAATGGTTTTCAATTTTTTTTTTTTACAAATAATTATCTGAAAAGTGTGGCATGCATTTGTATTCAGCCTCCTTTACTCTGATACCCCTAACTAAAATCTAATGGAACCAATTGCCTTGAGAAGTCACCTAATTAGTAAATAGTGTGTAATGTAATCTCTGTATAAATACAGCTGTTCAATAGTGCCCTCAGAGGTTTGTTAGAGAGCCTTAGTAAACAAATAGCATCATGAAGGCCAAGGAGCACACCAGACAGGCCAGGGAGAAGTTTAACCACTTCAATACAGGGCACTTATACACCTTCCTGCCCAGACCAATTTTCAGCTTTCAGTGCTGTTGCAGTTTGAATGACAATTGCGCGGTCATACAACACTGTACCCAAACTAAATTTTTATCATTTTGTTCCCACAAATAGAGCTTTCTTTTGGTGATATTTGATCACCTTTGCGGTTTTTATTTTTTGCGAAAAAAATAAAAAAAGATCGAAAATTTTGAAATAAATAAAAGTTTTGCTTTTGTTTCTGTTAAAAAATTTTGTAAATAAGTAAGTTTTCCCTTTCACTGATGGGCACTGATAAGGCGGCACCGATGAGGTGGCACCATTGAGCGGGCACTGACGATGGGCACTGATATGCGGCACTGATGGGCATTGGTAGGCGGCACTGATGGGTTGTCACTGATATGCAGCACTGATGGGCATTGATAGGTGGCACTGATGGGCACTCATGGGTGGCACTGAGTGGCACGGGTGGGCACTGGTGGGCACTGATAGGCGACACTGATGGGCACTGAAAGGCTGCAAAGATAGGTTCTTATGGGTGGCACTGAGGGGCACTGATAGGCGGCACTGCTGGGCACTGATAGGCGGCACTCCTGGGCACTGATGGGTACTGATATGTAGCACTGATGGGCACGGATAAGCGGCACTGATATGAGGCACTGATAGGCATCCCTGGTCTACTCGGTCTAAAAAATATCCCAAGCTTTGAACATCCCACAGAGCACTGTTCAATCCATCATCTGAAAATGGAAAAAGTATGGCACAACTGCAAACCTACCAAGACATGGCAGTCCACCTAAACTTACAGGCCGGGCAAGGAGAACATTAATCAGAGAAGCAGCCAAGAGGGCTATGGTAACTCTGGAGGAGCAGCAGAGATCCACAGCTCAGGTGGGATAATCTGTCCACAGAACAACTATTAGTCATGCACTCCACAAACCTGGCCTTTATGGAAGAGTGGCAAGAAGAAAGCCTTTATTGAAAGAAATCCATAAGAAGTCCTGTTCTCAGTTTGCGTGAAGTCATGTGGGGGACACAGTAAACACGCAGAAGTAGGTGCTCTGGTGAGATGAGGCCAAAATGTAACTTTTTGCTAAAAGCAAAATTATATGTTTGGCGGAAAATTAAACACTGCACATTACCCTGAACACACCATCCCCACCGTGAAACATGGTGGTGGCAGCATCATGTTGTGGGGATGCTTTTCTTCAACAGAGACAGGGAATTGGGTCAGAGTTGATGGGAATATGGATGGAGCCAAATACAGGGCAATCTTAGAAGTAAACTTTTTAGAGTCTACAAAAGACTTGAGTCTGAGGCAGAGGTTCACCTACCAGCAGGACAATGACCCTAAACATACAGCCAGAGCTACAATAGACTGCACGCCACACTTTTAACATATTTATTTGTAAAAATTTTTGAAAAACATTTATCATTTTCCTTCTACTTCACAATTATGTGCCATTTTTGTTGGTCTATCACATACAATCCTAATAAAATACATTTACGATTTTGGTTATAACATTATTATTATTATTATACAGGATTTATATAGCACCAACAGTTTGCGCAGCGCTTTACAACATGGGGCAGACAGTACACTTACAATACAAATCAATACAGGAGGGATCAGAGGGCCCTGCTCGTTAGAGCTTACAATCTAGAAGGGAGGGTCAAGTGGAGACAAAAGGTAATAACTGTGGGGAATGAGCTGATGGGAAAAAAAAAAAAAAAAGTACAGTTGTTAGGTGTGGGTAGGATAGGCTTCTCTGAAGAGAAGGGTTTTCAGGGATCTTCTGAAAGCTAATAAAGTAGGAGATAAGCGGACAGATTGGGGTAAGGAGTTCCATAGGATTGGAGAGGCTTTAGAAAAGGCCTGGAGGCGAGCATGGGAGGAGGTGACAAGGGAGCTAGAGAGCAGGAGGTCTTGAGAGAAACGAAGAGAGCAAGTAGGTTGGTATTTAGAGACTAAGCAAGTGATGTAGCTGGGGGGCGAAATTGTGGATGGCTTTGTACGTAGTTGTTAGAATTTTGAATTTAATTCTTTGGCCGAGCGGAAGCCAGTGGAGGGATTGACATAGAGGAGTGGCAGACACAGAGCGACTGGTAAGGTGGATGAGTCTGGCAGCGGCATTCATAATGGTTTGAAGAGGTGATAGACTATGTAGAGGTAAGCCAATGAGAAGGGAGTTGCAGTAGTCAAGGCGAGAGATGACCAGCGAGTGAATTAAGAGCTTTGTTGTGTCATTGGTTAGAAAGGGGCGTATTTTGGAGATGTTGCGGAGGTTGAGGCGGCAGGATTTGGACAGTGATTGGATGTGTTGCTTGAAGGAGAGTTCAGAGTCTAGGACTACACCTAGAACCTTGGCATGTGGGGATGGGCTTATAGTTGTGCCATTGATTTTGACAGAGAGATCAGGGGAAGAGGCATAGGGGGGAGGGAAAATTAGAAGTTCGGTTTTGGCTAGATTGAGTTTAAGGAAGTGGTGAGACATCCAGACTGATATATCTGAGAGTAAATTACTGATACGCGAGGAGACAGAGGGAGTGAGCTGAGGGGTAGAGAAATAGATTTGGGTGTCATCAGCGTAGAGGTGGTATTGGAAGCCATGGGAGGCTATCAGTTGACCCAGGGAGGCAGTGTAGATTGAAAATAGTAGAGGTCCAAGAACAGAACCCTGAGGGACCCCAACAGAGAAAGGAAGAGGAGAGGAGGAAGTAGAGTTATAAGAAACGCTAAAGGTGCGGTTGGATAAGTAGGAAGAGAACCAGCGAAGTGTACAGTCACGGAGACCAAAGGCGTAGAATTTTTTGAGGAGGAGGGGGTGGTCAACCGTATCAAAGGCAGCAGAGAGGTCCAGGAGTAGGAGTACAGAATAGTGTCGATTGGTTTTGGCCGTTAGTAGATCGTTTGTTAGTTTTAGGAGAGCAGTTTCTGTGGAGTGTTGAGGACGAAATCCAGACTGAAGGGGATCGAGAAGGCCATTATTAGAGAGGTGGACGCTCAGTCGGTTGTAGACCAGACGTTCGAGGAGTTTGGATAAGAAGGGGAGCAAGGAGATGGGGCGTAGGTTGTTAAGATTGGATGGGTCCAGTGAGGGCTTTTTAAGTATGGGTCTGACAAGTGCATGTTTTAGAGAGTTAGGGAAGATGCCAGAAGAGAGGGAGAGATTGAAGATGTGGGTTAGAGAGTGTAGTATAGGGCCAGAGGGTGAACGTAGCATTTGTGAGGGAACAGGATCCAGAGGGAAGGTGGGAAGGTGGACATTAGCAAGTAGCTTAGCAACTTCGTCTGTAGTGGTGGGGTTGAAAGAGGGAAATAATGATTGTGCCTGTGGGCATGAAGTGTAAAGCGTGGAGGGTGTCGGCACAGTAGAGATCTCAGCGCGAATAGTATCAATCTTCTGTTTGAAGTGATTGGCGATCTCCTGTGCAGTGAGTGAGTTGGCGGGTGGAGGCGGTGGAGGACGAAGTAGAGAGTTGAAGGTGGAGAAGAGTTGACGGGGACAGGATGATAAGTTGCTAATGAGAGTGGTAAAATAGGTCTGCTTGGCAGAGAGGAGGCTGGAGTTGTATTTTTGGAGGGCAGATTTATATTGGTAGAAATCTCTCTGGGACTTAGTCTTACGCCACAGGCGCTCCAGAGCACGACTACGTTTTTTAAGACTTCTAGTATCATCTGTTTGCCAAGGTTGAAGGGGTCTGGGCTTGATTCTGTGTGTAGTGGGGGGGGCAAGTGAGTTCAGTGAGGCTAGAAGTGAAGCGTTGTACACAGAAGTGGCTAGGTTGGTGCAGGATAGGGGAGAGATTTTGTCGTAGAGGTTGTTGATGGCAGAGTAGAGAAGAGAAGGGTTGAGATGACGTAGGTTTCTGCGGGTAACTTTAAGGTGGTTGGAGGGAGAGGAGGTGAAGGAGAGGGAGAGAGTGAAACTAATAAGGTGGTGATCAGAGAGAGGGGATGGATAGTTAGAGAGGTTGCATGGAGTGCAAAGGCGAGAGAACACGAGGTCAAGGATATTGCCTTCTGAGTGAGTTGGAGCATGTATCCACTGCTTCAGGTCAAAGGAGGATGTTAGGCTGAGAAGTTTGGAAGTGGAAGGAGTGTTAGTATTAATAGGGATGTTGAAGTCCCCGAGAATGATAGTGGGGATTTCAGAAGAAAGAAAGTAGGGTAGCCAGGCAGAGAAGTCTTCAAGAAAGGTTGATACTGGTCCAGGGGGCCTGTAGATCACAGCTATCCTTAGAGAAATTGGAGAGAAAAGGCGAATACAGTGTGCTTCGAAAGAGGAGAGTGACAGAGAGGGAGGTGGCTGAAGTACCTAAAAGGTGCTATGTGGGGCTAGCAGGATTCCGACACCTCCTCCTTTACGTCCGCGGGATCTGGGGGAGTGAGTCCAGAGAAGACCACCATGGGATAGGGCAGCAGAAGATGCAGTGTCGGATTCGTGGAGCCAGGTTTCGGTAATGGTGAGTAGGTTAAATGAGTTGGCAATAAAGAGGTCATGGAGAGAGGTGAGCTTGTTGCAGACAGAGCGCGAGTTCCAAAGGGCACAGGAGAAAGGGAGTCTGGATTTGGGAAGAATAGAAATTAGAATTAAATTGTGTTGATTGCGGTGGCTGCTGCCAGGGGGTGCAGGGTGATGGGCGCATGGGGTACAGTTAAATGATGGAGGCCCAGGGTTTGGGGATATATCTCCAGAGGTTAGGAGAAGCAAGAGGGTGAGGGAGGTAATATGGGAGTGGGATTTATATGAAGTGACATGCCCCAGGGTCTTGGAGATTTTTAGTGTATGTGGATTTAGAATTAGCAGAAGTTGGTGGGTGCAGTAATAAGGACAGGACAGGAGTGAGGGTGATATATATATGCTGTGGGGGGGAGAAGAGGGGTGAAGGAGAGATAGTTTAAGGATGGAGGACAGAGTTGTCAAAAGCAGTGGTAGAGAAAGCATGTTCCAAGGAAAAAGAGCTAAAGGAGTAAACAAGTTCACCTGATGTCTGTGTGCTGGTTTTCAAAGTGTTTATCTTGTGTACTTTCGCTTTGTGCCTTCGCTGAAGTGCAGAGTCAGAAGTGCATTTCACTTGTAGAAATCGCCACTTTGAGAAAGAGCCAAGTTGCAAATGTGTACCCCCTGCAAATGCTTCCCCCAAGAGAAGCTTAAATATATACTGATAGGGGTAGTGTGTGGACAAAATATGGAAAATTTCAAGGGGTATGAATACTTTTTCAAGGCACTGTAGTTTCACTATCACCAATGTATAATGTATAAAGAAGAGTGTTTTTGCCCAATATACAGTCAGGTCCATAAATATTGGAACATCCACACAATTCTAATTTTTTTGACTCTATACACCACCACAATGGATTTGAAATAAAACGAATAAGATGTGCTTTAACCTCCCTGGCGGTATTCCCGAGTGTGGCTCTGGGTTAAAATTCAGTACCATTAGCGGTAACCCCGAGCCACACTCAGGATCGCATTGCAGGATCCTGGGGCGGCTTTACTTACCTTGTCCCCGGGATCCTGCGATGTCCCCCGCAGTGTCCGAGGGCTCCGTCCTCCTCCGAAGCCTCTCCGTGCCAGGCTCCGTTCCCTACGAGCGGCGCGACGCACGGGGGCGGAGCCTGGCGGCAAATTCAAAAAAATGTCAAAATCATAACACATACAGTACTGTAATCTGTAAGATTACAGTACTGTATGAAATGATTTCACATCCCTTTTGTCCCCAGTGCTCTGGCCCATGCCCTGCATGCAGTTTTACATGATATACACTGTTCTTTCTGCCTGGAAACTGGAGATTGTCCATAGCAACCAAAAAGTGTCCCTTTACGTCAAAAGTGGCTTTAGACCAGCTAGAAAACAGCGATAGTAAATTAGAACACTTGCAGAATTGAGCGATAGTGAATTGTGGGGAAATTTATTTTATTACTATTTTTTTAAATTTTTTTAAATTATTTATTTTTATTTATTATATTATAATTTATGTTTTTGTGTTTCAAACTTTATCATACCCGGGATATCTACTAGACTCTGGTTTGGACAGATTTAAGTGTGTTATTGTTAAGATTTACAGACCTACAATATAAAACGCCAAATTTCCATGCAAAATAATTGTACCGCTTTCAGCACCTAAAATCCGAAAGAATCATCCCGCCAGGGAGGTTAACTGCAGACTTTCCGCTTTAATTTGAGGGTATTTACATCCAAATCAGGTGAACGGTGTAGGAATTACAACAGTTTGCAGATGCTCCTCCCACTTTTTAAGGGACCAAATGTATTGGGACAGATTAACAATCATCCATCAAACTTTCACTTTTTAATACTTGGTTGCAAATCCTTTTGCAGTCAATTACAGCCTGAAGTCTGGAACGCATAGACATCACCAGACGCTGGGTTTCATCCCTGGTGATGCTCTGCCAGGCCTCTACTGCAACTGTCTTCAGTTCCTGCTTGTTCTTGGGGCATTTTCCCTTCAGTTTTATCTTCAGCAAGTGAAATGCACGCTCAATCGGATTCAGGTCAGGTGATTGACTTGGCCATTGCATAACATTCCACTTCTTTCCCTTAAAAAACTCTTTGGTTGCTTTTGCAATATGCTTCTGGTCATTGTCCATTTGCACTGAGAAGCGCCGTCCAATGAGTTCTGAAGCGTTTTGCTAAATGTGAGCGGATAATATTGCCCAAAACACTTCAGAATTCATCCTGCTGCTTTTGTCAGCAGTCACATCATCAATAGGGATGAGCTTCGAGTTCGAGTAGAACTCATGTTCGACTCGAACGTTGGCTGTTCGCAAGTTCGCCGAACAGCGAACAATTTGGGGTGTTCGCGGCAAATTCGAATGCCGCGGAACACCCTTTAAAAGTCTATGGGAGAAATCAAAAGTGCTAATTTTAAAGGCTAATATGCAAGTTATTGTCATAAAAAGTGTTTGGGGACCCAGGTCCTGCCCCAGGGGACATGGATCAATGCAAAAAAAAGTTTTAAAAACGGCCGTTTTTTCAGGAGCAGTGATTTTAATAATACTTAAAGTCAAACAATAAAAGTGTAATATCCCTTTAAATTTCGTACCTGGGGGGTGTCTATAGTATGCCTGTAAAGGGGCGCATGTTTCCTGTGTTTAGAACAGTCTGACAGCAAAATGACATTTTGAAGGAAAAAACTCATTTAAAACTACCCGCGGCTATTGCATTGCCGACAATACACATAGAAGTTCATTGATAAAAACGGCATGGGATTTCCCCAAAGGGGAACCCCGAACCACAATTAAAAAAAAAAAATGACGTGGGGTTCCCCCTAAATTCCATACCAGACCCTTCAGGTCTGGTATGGATTTTAAGGGGAACCCCGCGCAAAAAAAACCAAAAAAAAACGGCGTGGGGTCCCCCCAAAAATCCATACCAGACCCTTATCCGAGCATGCAACCTGGCAGGCCGCAGGAAAAGAGGGGGGGACGAGAGTGCGGCCCCCCCCTCCTGAACCGTACCAGGCCACATGCCCTCAACATTGGGAGGGTGCTTTGGGGTAGCCCCCCAAAACACCTTGTCCCCATGTTGATGAGGACAAGGGCCTCATCCCCACAACCCTGGCCGGTGGTTGTGGGGGTCTGCGGGCGGGGGGCTTATCGGAATCTGGAAGCCCCCTTTAACAAGGGGACCCCCAGATCCCGGCCCCCCCCTGTGTGAAATGGTAAGGGGGTACAAAAGTACCCCTACCATTTCACTAAAAAACTGTCAAAAATGTTAAAAATGACAAGAGACAGTTTTTGACAATTCCTTTATTTAAATACTTCTTCTTTCTTCTATCTTCCTTCATCTTCTGGTTCTTCTGGTTCTTCTGGCTCTTCCTCCGGCGTTCTCGTCCAGCATCTCCTCCGCGGCGTCTTCTATCTTCTTCTCCTCGGGCCGCTCCGCACCCATGGCATGGGGGGAGGCTCCCGCTCTTCTCTTCTTCTTCATCTTCTTCTCTTCTTCTTTTCTTCTCTTCTTCATTTTCTTCTCCGGGCCGCTCCTCACACATGCTAGCATGGCGGGAGGCTCCCGCTGTGTGAAGGCGCTCCTCGTCTGACAGTTCTTAAATAACGGGGGGCGGGGCCACCCGGTGACCCCGCCCCCTCTGACGCACGGTGACTTGACAGGACTTCCCTGTGACGTCACGGGGAATGCCACAGGGAAGTCCCGTCATGTCCCGTGCGTCAGAGGGGGGCGGGGTCACCGGGTGGCCCCGCCCCCCGTTATTTAAGAACTGTCAGACGAGGAGCGCCGTCACACAGCGGGAGCCTCCCTCCATGCCAGCATGGATGCGGAGCGGCCCGGAGAAGAAAATGAAGAAGAGAAGAAGAGAAAAAGAGAAGAAGATGAAGAAGAAGAGAAGAGCGGGAGCCTCCCCCCATGCCATGGGTGCGGAGCGGCCCGAGGAGAAGAAGATAGAAGACGCCGCGGAGGAGATGCTGGACGAGAACGCCGGAGGAAGAACCAGAAGAGCCAGAAGAACCAGAAGAACCAGAAGATGAAGGAAGATAGAAGAAAGAAGAAGTATTTAAATAAAGGAATTGTCAAAAATTGTCTCTTGTCATTTTTAACATTTTTGACAGTTTTTTAGTGAAATGGTAGGGGTAAGTACCCCCTTACCATTTCACACAGGGGGGGGGCGGGATCTGGGGGTCCCCTTGTTAAAGGGGGCTTCCAGATTCCGATAAGCCCCCCGCCCACAGACCCCCACAACCACCGGCCAGGGTTGTGGGGATGAGGCCCTTGTCCTCATCAACATGGGGACAAGGTGTTTTGGGGGGCTACCCTAAAGCACCCTCCCAATGTTGAGGGCATGTGGCCTGGTACGGTTCAGGAGGGGGGGGCCGCACTCTCGTCCCCCCCTCTTTTCCTGCGGCCTGCCAGGTTGCGTGCTCGGATAAGGGTCTGGTATGGAATTTAGGAGGAACCCCACGTCATTTTTTTTTTTACATTTTGGCCGGGGTTCCCCTTAATATCCATACCAGATCTGAAGGGCCTGGTATGGAATTTAGGGGGACTCCCACGTCATTTTTTTTTTTTAATTTTGGTTCGGGGTTCCCCTTTGGGGAATTCCCATGCCGTTTTTATCAATGAACTTCTATGTGTATTGTCGGCAATGCAATAGCCGCGGGTAGTTTTAAATGAGTTTTTTCCTTCAAAATGTCATTTTGCTGTCAGACTGTTCTAAACACAGGAAACATGCGCCCCTTTACAGGCATACTATAGACACCCCCAAGGTACGAAATTTAAAGGGATATTACACTTTTATTGTTTGACTTTAAGCATTATTAAAATCACTGCTCCTGAAAAAACGGCCGTTTTTAAAACTTTTTTTTGCATTGATCCATATCCCCTGGGGTAGGACCCGGGTCCCCAAACACTTTTTATGACAATAACTTGCATATTAGCCTTTAAAATTAGCACTTTTGATTATTCATGTTCGTGTCCCATAAACTTTAACGGTGTTCGCGTGTTCGAACGAACTTTTTTCCTGTTCGCATGTTCTGGTGCGAACCGAACAGGGGGGTGTTCGGCTCATCCCTAATCATCAATAAATACAAGAGAACCAGTTCCATTGGCAGCCATACATGCCCACACCATGACACTACCACCACCATGTTTCACTGATGAGGTGGTATGCTTTGGATCATGAGCAGTTCCTTTTCTTCTCCATACTCTTCTCTTCCTATCACTCTGGTACAAGTTGATCTTGGTCTCATCTGTCCATAGGATGTTATTCCAGAACTGTGAAGGCTTTTTTAGATGTTGTTTGGCAAACTTTCATCTGGCCTTCCTGTTTTTGAGGCTCACCAATGGTTTACATCTTGTGGTGAACCCTCTGTATTCACTCTGGTGAAGTCTTCTCTTGATTGTTGACTTTGACACACATACACCTACCTCCTGGAGAGTGTTCTTGATCTGGCCAACTGTTGTGAAGGGTATTTTCTTCACCAGGGAAAGAATTTGGTCATCCACCACAGTTGTTTTCCGTGGTCTTCCCGGTCTTTTGGTGTTGCTGAGCTCACCGGTGCGTTCTTTCTTTTTAAAGATGTTCCAAACAGTTGATTTGGCCACACCTAATGTTTTTGCTATCTCTCTGATGGGTTTGTTTTGTTTTATCAGCCTAATGATGGCTTGCTTCACTGATAGTGACAGCTCTTTGGATCTCATATTGAAAGTTGACAGCAACAGATTCCAAATAGCACACTTGAAATGAACTCTGGACCTTTTATCTGCTCCTTGTAAATGGGATAATGAGGGAATAACACACACCTGGCCATGGAACAGCTGTGCAGCCAATTGTCCCATTACTTTTGGTCCCTTAAAAAGTGGGAGGCGCAGGGAAGTGTAAATACCCTCAAATTAAAGCTGAAAGTCTGCAGTTAAAGCACATCTTGTTCGTTTCATTTAAAATCCATTGTGGTGGTGTATACAGCCAAAAATATTAGAATTGTGTTGATGTCCCAATATTTATGGACCTGACTGTAGTTTCTATACCATATAGGGAGACCACGGGGGAGTTACCAGAAAATATAGATTTCTGTTGGCCATAACAAGAACTGTGCATCATGTCTACGTCATTTTCTGGTATACATGTCATTCTGAGAGCTACTGAGCAGCAAGCATTACTACATTACTATCTGAAGTTACTCACATGCTGCTATGTCATTCCACTATGTTAAAGAATAAATCAAGCCAGATGACAACATCTGGAGCTGAGCTATCAACAAAGAAGTCTTGAATCGAGTTTGATTGACATTAATAACATACACATATAATCTTAAGGAATGTTTTTTTTTTAAATGTATGGTCTGGCAAGAGGATCTCTTTAAGGTTTCTCCCTTAGGTTTAGTAGCACCTTGTGATCCCTTATACTAGGTGTAGTCATTCAGAAAACATAAAAAAAATTTAAATAAATGACATCAGATGAAGAGGGTGCTGGTTATAACTGACACTAACCAGTGTCATCCAGAATATTCTGAAAATGAATATATAACAGGATGGCTTGAGATTCAGAATGCATAATGTGTTTAGAAATGACCAGAAGAACAATTTAGTTAGAAGAGAATGAAATAGTGTAGTTTGTAAATAATGGAGGTTTTTGGAGACTAATAAGGATGAGCTTGTGTTTACCCAGTAGATTGTTATGCAAGCTCAGTGTTAGGTAATAATGTAGCCTTTAATGACTGGATGATGGAGCTGCCAGATAGTAGCTCCTGCTATAGACTGCTTGCATTTTCCTGCTGGTGACTACAAAGATATCCATCTGGGAGTTATTACCATACCCTCGTCAATTCAGAACGGCTTCAACATAATCCATATTTGCTGGAAAAACTCCAAGAGCAGCCAGTCACATGACAGAATGACACATATCAGGCTGCACACACATAAAGTATGCTTGGGCGGCTAAGCAATTCAGTAATGCAAATTGAGTAGATGTTCCCCTGACTAGATAAAAAGGACAAATCCTTTTCCTAGACATACATTTGTGTGTATTCTAAGTACTCTATGGGTCAAGGAATGACTGAGGAGAAGAATGAGATACACTGTTAGTTACTGACTTTATTTTTTGCAACTTGCTTATTCTGAAATTATTCCTGGAGTGTCAGTCGTGTGTAAGTGCATATTGTATACTGTCAGTGAGTCTGGTGCTGGTACTGTGACAAACAGAAATTATTAGCAATGTGACCTTGTATGGGTACATATGTACAGTATGACAGCAAAATGTGCATGAGCCTTTTCAGATTTTTTTCTACTGCAAGCAAAGTCTACATTTTAAATGGTCTTGGAAATCAATCATCATAAACGTGGAAATAGTGGTTACATTTGGAATTACTTTGTCTCCAGATTAAAGCATGACTATGAAACATTGTTTAGATGGTATACAAATATTCTGTTGATATCACTTACCAAGACTGTAATGCAAAGATTAAAACAAGTGATATTAATTGATGCGGTTCTTTACCTATGGATTAATTGCAGAATTTCTTAACTGATTTATTATATCTTTTTAGAATATAAACATCCAATGAATTAATTTAAAGTACTCCCAAACCCTATCCAATTTCTTGAAGGTATACCCTAAATACTGAAAGTATTTTTTACTTTAAACAATTAAAATATAAATCGATGAGGTATGTGTCTTCCAGTAAAACAGTTTGCCATTTTTGCTAATATGTTCAAATAATACACGCAAATATTGGTGTGTGTATTATTTGAACATATTAGCAAAAACGGCAAACTGTTTTACTGGAGGGCACATATCTCGTCGATGAAGATACACCTGCTCTAAGTTCCCACTATGTTCTTGAGAAATTTGATGGCTCCAGCCATTTAGTGCTAACCTTGTGCACTGAAAAAGATACCAAGGATCAATTGCTAGATCTGCAATTGATCCTGTGCCACAGAAAGGCATACCGCAGTTTTCCAGATGAGACTTTTGCTTGTCATGCAACCTTAGCTCTTTTTTAGCTTTTCTTCAACATATCACAATGATGTACGGCATATGTTATACCCCTTCATCATCTCACAGGTCTTTCTTTAAATCTACTTTTGACCTTTTTTTGAAAGTTATTATAGAAAGGCAGCTCTTGGAAGTAATAAAACATTCATGTATAAATTATTGCCAGGCAAAAACTTTTGCACTAATGTTTCCACATTAAAAATATTAGCCAGATTTGAGAAGACGAAAAGTTGCATTCCACATACAGAACATAGTGCCCGGTCTTTCACATGTAAGGCATAATGTTGCTGTCCAAAATGGCTTCCAATCCAACATTTAATTCCTGGTACAGAACAAAAAAGGACAGCGGTAACAAAATGATCACATTCATCCTCCTATTAGATTTGGCTTTACATTCATGCTCTAAACTTGTCCAAATATACTTGCCTCATACAAAAAATAACAGTATAATGCCGCGTACACACGATCGGACTTTACGGCATACTTGGTCCGGCGTACCGGATTTCGTCGGACAATTCGATCGTGTGTGGGCTCCAGCAGACTTTGTTTTCTCAAAAGTTTGACGGACTTAGATTTGAAACATGTTTCAAATCTATCCGACGGACTCGAGTCCGGTCGAAAAGTCCGCTCGTCTGTATGCTAGTCCGACGGACGCTAGGGCAACTATTGGCTACTGGCTATGAACTTCCTTGTTTTAGTCCGGTCGTATGTCATCACGTACAAATCCATCGGACTTTGGTTGATCGTGTGTAGGCAAGTCCGTTCATTCGGAAAGTCCGTCGGAAAGTCAGTTGAAAAGTCTGCCAGGCAAAGTATGCCGTAAAGTCCAGTCGTGTGTACGCGGCATAAGTCAGACTAATGACACTTCAAGGAATCAGCCATTAGAACTAGAATGAGGTATTGCTGTTTTGCTTTGAATCTCTTGAATTCCTTTCATTGCTAATTTCAAACCAATAACGTATTTTCTTCTGCAAACTATACCACAGGAGAACTGTACCCAGTTTTAGCCAAATTAACAAAGACCTACATTCTACGTTTTGCATATAGTGGTTGCAAAGGGAAAACTTTTTTTTACCTTAATGCATTATCTGAATTAGGGTAAACATCTTTTAATAGTAGCACATTCCCTAGCCCTCCCTTAATACTTACCTGAGCTTGTTCATGATCCAGCATTGTGGATGTCTGCAGCAGCTCTTGTCTCGCAGGCCTGGCTGAGAGCAGCAGGAGTCATTGGCTCCTGCTGCTGTCATTTAAAACTTGTGAGCAGAGTGAGGCCCAGTTCACACTAGTGCGACATGCACTCCGATTTTGAGAGCACTTGTCGCATTACATATAAAAATCAATGTTTCCCCATGAGAGCCGTCTTAACTGGTCCGACTTGTATCTGTCCGACTTTGGAAAAGGTTCCTGCACTACTTTTTTACAATTTCAGCCCATAGAATTGAATAGAAGTCGCATCCAAGCCTGGTTCTCATCTTAATTGATGTAATTTGGATCCGACATTACAGGAAGTTTACATTCCCTAAAGTTGCTTTGAAGTTGCTTCTAATGCCGCGTACACACGATCGGATTTTCCGACGGAAAATGTTGGATGTGAGCTTGTTGGCGGAAAGTCTGACCATGTGTATGCTCCATCGGACAATTGTTGTCAGACTTTCCGCCAACAAATGTTAGCTAGCATGTTCTCAAATTTTCCGACTTTCCGATCCTGTTAATTTGGACAAAAGTCCAAAGTACAAACATGCATGCTCGGAATCAAGGACGAGCCAGAAGCACTCGGTCTTGTAAAACTAGCGTTTGTAATGGAGATATCACATGACTATTGAACTTCCTTTTTATTGGCTCGCCGCACATCTTGTACGTTACTACGTTCATAATTTTTGGCCAACATTTGTGTGACTGTGTGTATGCAAGACAAGTTGGAGCCAACACCCTTTGAACAAAATTCCACTGTTTTGTTGTTGGAAAGTCCAATCGTGTGTACGGGGCTTAAGTCGTGTCGAAGTTGTCCCGAAGTCGCCTGGCAAAATCACGCAACTGCTCTGATGTAACTCATGTCAGAGCAGTGTAAACCTGGCCTGAGAGGCAGGGTTCAGCCGGGCTGTGTGTCTGAATAGAAGCAAACAGCCCAGCTCTGGATCGAGCATGCATGACTAACCCCATAGGAAGTAGCTTCCTATGGGTGCACTTGGCAGAGGGGGTAAGCCAAGAGTGCTGGCGGGGGGACGCCAGAAGAGGAGGATCGGAGCTGCCCTGTGCAAAACCATTGCACAGAGCTGGTAAGTATAACATGTTTGTTGTTTTTTTTTTAAGGGCTTTATAGTCACTTTAATAAACATTTAAAATGTCCATACCACCTCTCACATCTGCTATCACTGTGTGACACGATGAAAATAACAAATATCCTATCCTCCATCTCTTCAACCTAGTCATTTATGTTTTAGACCAGTTTTTGTTTAAATGGGGAGAACTGGGAATGGTCCGGGGTGGAAAGTGGGGTCCCCCAGTGTTCTGTGCTAGGACCAATCCTATTTAATGTATTCATAAACAGGTTAATCTCTGTATTTGCGGACTATACTAAGCTAAGCAGGGGAATAACTTCTCCGCAGGATGTGGAAACCTTGCAAGAAGATCTGAACAAATTAATGGGGTGGGCAACTACATGGCAAGTGAGGTTTAATGTAGAAAAATGTAAAATAATGCATTTGGGTGGAAAAAATATGAATGCAATCTACTCACTAGAAGGAGAACCTCTGGGGGAATCTAGGATGGAAAAGGACCTGTGAGTCTTAGTAGATGACAGGCTCAGCAATGGCATGCAATGCCAAGCTGCTGCAAGCAAAGCAAACAGAATATTGGCATGCATTAAAAAGGGGATTAACTCCAGAGATAAAATGATAATTCTCCCACTCTACAAGACTCTGGTCCAGCCGCACCTGGAGTATGCCGTCCAGTTCTGGGCACCAGTCCTCAGGAGGGTGTGGTGGAACTGGAGAGATTCCAGAGAAGGGCAACAAAACGAATAAAGGGACTATGATTTCAATGTACAAATACCATACTGGTGACCCCACAATAGGGATAAAATGTTTCTGCAAAAGGGAATTTAATAAGACACATTGCCATTCACTAAAATTTGAAGAAAATTGGTTAAACTTTAAACTGCATAGAGGGTTCTTTACTGTAAGCGCGGTTAGGATGTGGAATTCTCTTCCCTCGGCAGTGGTTTCAGCGGGGAGCAACGATAATTTCAAAAAACGATTAGATAAGCACCTGAACGACCACAACATACAGGGTTAAACAATGTAATACTGACATAAAATCACACACATAGGTTGGACTTGATGGACTTGTGTCTTTTTTCAACCTCGCCTACTATATAACTATGTAACTATGTCTAGTTTTTGTATTGTTTTGTATTCTTACTGGTGGCACCAGTAATTGTGTTTTGTGTGATGTTTGTTGGTTACTTAATACCCTGTTTTATACTTTTGATTGTAAAACCAATAAAAAATAAATAAAAAAAAGAAACCCTAAAGCTTTATGTCAATATAGTTGAGCCATGACATTTTAGTTGTATTCATTCCATCTTTGCAAAACATGGGATGACATCTTTGCTCTCATACATCCTTCAAGATGTACCTCAATCAAGACTTACCTCTCAAATGAATGTCTAGGGGCGACTCTTGAGCAAAGTACCCCTTGGTATAATGCTTAAGAGGCGGAACTGAGTATCTCCAAGTATTGAGGACATCTAAATATTGTAAACAATGTGTACAATGGTCAAGAAGGAAATTAAAAAATATTATGACAAAATATACTGTAGGCCACTACAGGTGTCCACAAATACTGCCTTTCAATATCAGACAATAGTTGGGACATGCTATAGTAGGAACAATGTCCCACATTTGATGAGAATGTCCACTTTTAAATACCTTTTCAGAAAATTAATTGTCAATTAATATCATAATCAGATCTCATAATGAGCATAATGAGCAATTGTGAATGACTATCATATTCAGATCTGTGGAGATTATTTTCCAGTACCCATGTGAAAATGTATTATTATCTATCATACCAGGCTTGGTTGCCCTATCAAAGGAAGTATTAGGCAAACACTTTCCCACAGCAGCTCACAGTTTTATATCACTGGAGCTTTTCTGTAAGACTGATTGTTGCAAAATATGCTTTTCAACCAGATAATGCAAAGCTCATCTTGAATATGCAGTTCAGTTTTGGCCACCAATCCTCAGGAAAGATATTGCTGAATTAGAGTTCAGCAAGGACAACAAAATTAATAAGGGTGATAGAGGACATCAGCTATGTGAATCGATTGCATAGGTTATATTTATTCACTCTGAAGAAGAGGCGCTTAACAGGGGATATAATTACAATCTATTTATACAGGCATTTCATATAGCACAGCACACTCAACGCTTTATATATACAGTATTTATTGTACATTAACATCTGCCCCTCACCTCAAGGAGCTTACAGTCAAAAGTCTCTAACTCACATTCATACATACACATACTAGGGTAATTTGGACAGGAGACAATTAATCAGCATTTCTTTGCAGTGTCGGGGAAACCGGAGTACCTGGAGGAAACCCACTCAGGCACTGGGAGAACATGCAAACTCCATGCAGGTTACAAATATATCAAAGATGACTCCAGTAATTGTGATCAACTGTTTACTGTAAGGTATGTGAAGAGGTAATGTGGCCACATTTTGAGGTTAGAAGAAAATAAAATTAACCTTAGATTATGTAAAGGGTTCTTTACAGTGATAGCAGTAAAAATGTGGAATTCTCTCCCCAGGGAGTGATACTAGCTGAGCGTGTTGAAGCAGATTTGACAGGGTTACAGGAATTGTTGTAATATAAAGCTCATATGCATATTCACGCTCATAGATTGAACTGGATGGTCCTGTGTCTTTTTTTCAACTTAAAAGAGAAGTTCGGTATTTAAAAAACAAAAATTATATTCACCTAGGTGGATGTAGCATCGATTCGATGCTGCATCTGTCCCCTGCCAGCTCGTCAGTGAGAACTGAGCGATCAAACAGTTCCCCCCTCTACTCTGAGCAGAGAGCCGTGAGTGTCAGACAGCGGCTTTCTGCTCTCCCTTCCAGTGCTCACTGGAGTGCTGGGCTGTGGAGGGGTTGGGAGTGGCTGACTCAGCCTCTCAGTGGATCACTGAGAGGCTGAGCCAGGTGCTGGTCCAGGGTTCTGGGTGGATCCAGAACATATGATCTGGATCTTTCCCAAGCCTGGACTGGCTGAGTGACATCAGCCGACAGCTGACTAAAGCGAACTGTACTCCTGTGATCCATAGGAGAAGTATGGCCAAAATAGGTTTGGCCATACAGTACCTCTCCTTTAATAAACTATTAAATCTGTAAATAAAGACTTTGCCCAATTTTGAACCTGTTTAAACTACCTTGAATTAATTTCATGCCTCCCAGATGGTGACCGGTCTTGAACTGTTATAGAATAAATTATTACACTTGTCTAAGAAAAGGGTTTATACACCTACCACCCTCCACCCTTTTTTCTGTCCACTTTGCTTGTTTTTTTTAATTTACTCTTCCCACAGTTTTTTCATTTTTTCAACACTGCCATTATGCATACATTTTTTAAATAGGTTCTTGCATCTTGTTCATTATCATTAGTAACCAGCTAATCAATTTGATCTGAACTAGGTCCTTTTGCAGGAAGAAGAATTATGTGAACTTTTGACAGTTTTCTTGAATTGATATTGCCATTTTTGTCTCTGCACATAGTTTTGGTACAGTGGGTTCTTTGTGATATTCTCTTCTTCCTCCTGCTTATGCAGCAGCCAATCAGTAAGGGTTGTGTCATGAGGATGCATCATTTTCTATGTGCATTGGAGGAGGTTACAAGTCAGAGTCTGCTCAGGGATGCATTGCTGCACTATAGGGGCAAAGAGTGTATGGGGTGTCTGCTTCCACTCCTCATGATCATCCTTAGCAGCAGCATTGCTTTGCTCACAGCAGGAAGCCATCACAATTTTATATCAGATTGTCAGTCTCTAGCACAGGGTTTGCTGGGCTGGCTAGTGCCACACACAGAGGTTGGCAGGTGACAGGCAGGGAACATTTTTGTGTCTCCTAGTAACAGAATCAGTGCAAGCAAAAACTGAATGTGGAAAGAAGCTTAAGTGAATAAAGGAACATTATATGCTCAGCCTTTTGCTTTCAATCCCAGAAAAAAAAAATAACTGACTGAGCTGTGTGTGCCAGCAGGCGTCAGTATGTCAGAACAAAGCTACCATATCTTTTTTGGCTCTTTGCATACATACAGTCAACACATTTATAGTGCTCTTTCACTTTTTACACTATGCTGACTATAACAATAAAAATAAAATAGAACGGTGCATGTAAAGGCTTTAAAGGTCTGGCCAACATTTAAGTTTTTTTGGTTAAAAAAACAGTGCTTTTGAACAGAGCCACTCTAGTCCTTTAGTAAATGCTGTATGAACACAATCATCATTTCCATTTTTCATATTTTATTGAGTATTGGTGGAAAAAATGAATTTGTATTGCAAATTAGTAAAAACCATTAAAAATCATATATTATTTTACATTACTGTTGTGTACTGAGACATGCCTATTTGTTTTGTGTTAAAAGTTGCTATTTGAAAAGTTCAGTGTAATAAAAACGAACTTTACCTATTTTGCATGTAATTATTGTCATGCTCACATTATCAGTATTTATTGTCAGCCTAAATATTTAGGCATAATATACATATAGCAGTAATTATGATTTAACAATTCCCATACCCCCTTATTTTCACCTAAAAAGAAGGGTGGTAGTGCAAGTATTACCAGCAGATGTCATGCCAGTGCCCATTACTCCAAAAGAAATATTGATAGTGTGAGAAAAAAAAAGAAGCAAAAAAGTGAGGTTCCATACCAATTGGTCACAACTAAACATCTGACAATGTCAGTTCAATGCAGAAGGAAGATAATGATGATGATGAACACTATACTTTGACTTGGAGCAAGGGAACTACTCATCCTTACTCCTTATTTAACCAAGGAAACCTTACAATAGTCTAGGTCAGTGTTTCTGAACCAGGGTGCCATTTGGGTTCCCCCAAAGTGCTGCAGGGAGGGGACTTTGTTGTGATGGGGGGCTCTGACTCTGTAATGGGGGAACTTTGACATGATGGGGTGACCTCTGACGTGATATCAATTTTATCAAGGTGGTTGTATCCTGTTGCCTTATGAGTTTATGTGAAATCTCCATTAATAGCTGTAAAATAATTGTAATTATGAATATATTTCATTTAGATTTGTATCTATGTAGGTGTGTAACATAGCTTCCCAGAAGGCCCTGTTATACAGACGATTCAGTGCTTAAGCTTGTGTATATAAACAATGGGACCCAAACCTCTTTGTTCTATGAATATTCACTTGAAAGGACCCCTCATTTAGATGTGCAATTAAGGTGGCCAGTTCGTCATCAATACTTACCTTCCCTGAAAAGGTCAAGTTAAATCTCCCGCTCAAAATAGTCTGTGCCAAGGATTTGCATTTAAGGGGGCTGACTTATGCAAAGTATAGGGATTGGAGATGTAGCCAATCCTTAACCAGGAATAGGGAGGCCCACCAATCAGAGCCACACCATGCCAACCAATGAGGCATCAGCCTGTAATGATATACACAGACTAGATGGGAGGGGAGAGCACACACTCCCTGGTAGAGCAGTTACCAGAATGGAACCTTTGTGGGTAGTAGCATGGTAATGGTAACTATGGGAAATCTCCCTTCAACTTGTATCTAAATGTTTGTCTTATGACTTTTCTGTCCTGTTGTTTTGTAGATTAATGTCTTGAGTATTATACTCTGTATTCTTTTTTTAACCTAAGATTTTCTTCTTTTGTGTAGGCTATAGATAGATTGCTGTGTATTAGTTTAGACTTTCTTACTACTTACCAATACATTTTTGTTATTGTGTTAAAGCTTTCACTCATGGTCAAAGAACTCTCATTAACTCAAATCATATCTGAGAGATATTAAATATCAAATTTAACTTACAGTTAACAATCCATTGTCCCAGACTCAGGTTTTCTATTATTATTATACAGGATTTATATAGCGCCAACAGTTTATGTAGCGCTTTACAACTTGAGGGTAGATAGTACAAATACAATACACTTTAATACAGTAGGAATCAGAGGGCCCTATTGACAAAATAACATTTATGTTTTTTACATTTTAGACTGAGGTGCCTCGAGAATTTGCATACTTTTAAAGGGTACTTATATGTATAAACCTATAGAGGATACAGTGCTTCCAAATTCCACATCACCAGTAACATATACAACTCAATTAATATGAATGTGCGCTGTAGCAATCACTTTCCATTCAATAAAGAGCAATCACTCAGTTCTCAGTGTTGTGTGTTATTCTCCATCCATCCACAGGAAGTGTAACCTCTCATAATAAAGTTCAATTGTGAAAGTTGTGTCCGCGCACAAAAATCCACTCCATGTAACCCCCCCAACTTCTCCTGCACTCACTGGAGATATTTTACGCCTTACTTTAACAAGAGGTTTGACATGTGCCTGATAATCTCCAAAGATGGACAGCGCCAACATTCCCACTTTACTCCAGCACCACTGCACTCACAGATCCAGGAATTCTTACATTAGGTAGAAGAGGGTATGATATGCACAAAGGAAAGAGAGAAAGCATCAAATTTGAATCCAGGTATGATAAATAGGAGAAGGCAGAGAGCCTTATTTTGCCATTGGTGGCAACACTTGTAGGAAAGGTGAAGAGAAGCAAGTTGAATATGATGCCACAACTGCTGCTTATGACACACTATGGGGTTGATTTACTAAAACTGGAGAGTGCAAAATCTGGTGCAGCTGTGCATGGTAGCCAATCAGCTTCTAACTTCAGCTTGTTCAGTTAAGCTTTCACAAAAAAACCTGGAAGCTGATTGGTTTCTATGCAGAGCTGCACTAGATTTTGCACTCTCCAGTTTTAGTAAATCAACCCCATCAGTTGATGTTAATATACTGGTGTAAGGAACGTAGAAACCAGTTCAAAGGGATGATGATGAGGCTCTACTATTGATCAATTAACAGTTATAATTATCTGAGGGTATAGTTCCTGCTGAGATGTGCAGCACTTGCACTGATGATGCTGATGTTGTCTCTCACAACTTTGGGTGCCAGTTTGGAAGATCAGAGAAAGGTTTGCCTCTTCCATTCATAGATCGCTTTTTATTGATAGAAGCAATAGTACAGCTTCTATGAATGGAGAAGAGGGATTGGAAAGCGCGTACATAGTAGGCTCTCTTGTGGCAAGTCTAGAACTGGGTTTAACCCCTGCAGCACCTGAAGATTACAGCTGCAGGGATATGAGGAGGCAGAGGACTTTGGGTTTCAACTAGGGCAACCGGCATCAACAAAAGGGACACTTCTCATTAAATGTAAGTACCATTCCGTATGCTGGCCTAAGTTGGCTATAGATGGGTAGAATTTTGAACAAAAATTCTTAGTAAAATAATTTTCTAAAAAAGTTAGTTAATTTTTCTAATCATTATTGGGTCAAATCAACATTCATTTTCAACCACAATGATGAGAAAATTCAAAGGAGCAAAATGGAAAAATTTTCTCGAACAAATTTCTTACAGTGTATGTGGATTTCATTCGGTAAAGTAATTTCATTCCAAAATCAAATGTTAAAAGCAAAAGAAATCTTTTCAGCAACAATTGCATGTTCAGAGAATTTTTATAAGACTTTTCCTAAGAATTTTCATTTGTAATTCTATCCGTCTATGGTCAGCTTTAATCTTTAGGTCGGGTTCACATATGTGCGGCCGCAGGTTTGTGCCTGGGGTCCGGCGCGTGCCTGTTCCGTTTAGGTGCAATTCAGGTCTGAATTTTTGCCTGAATTTGCACCTGAACCGAATCCAAACACGCACTGGACCCTTTTTTAATCTGGATCGCGGCCGCCCCGGACATGTGTGAACTGGCTCTATTGAGAGCCGGTCACACATGCCTGTTATGCAAATTGGATGCAGGGAAACCCACATCCAATTCACATATGTGTAAACCCAGTCTCAGGCTTTAAAATAATAATGTAACTTTAGGTGCAATGTTCTATATTTTAAGTCTGCCGCTTTCAATAAAATAATACCCAGTGATCCTGCCATGAAGCTCCTGGTATAGTGTGACAACGCTCTGTCCCTGTTTTCCAGTTTTGCTCCTGTGTTATCATTGGATTGGTCTACAAGTGGCTATGCTGAGGCACATTGCAGAGGTAAGGTTCACTGTCCTCACAATAAGATCCCTTTCACACTGGGGTGGTTTTCAGGTGCTTTAGCGCTGGAAATAGTCCTAGCTAAGCACCTGAAAAACACCCCCCATTCATTCAAGTGGGACTTTTCACACTCGGGCGGAGCGCTTGCGGGACGTCCCAAAAAGTCCTGCAAGCAGCACCTTTGGGATGGGTTGGTTGCACTGGATTTAGCGCTCCCAAAATGCCCTGCCCATTGAAATGAATGGGCAGCTCTTCAGAAGCTCTGTAACATGGGTGTTTTTAACCCCTTCTTTGTTAAAGGCACCCCACTAGTGTCCGAAAAGCACCACCTAAACAGCGATAAAGCGCAGCGAAAACGAGCGTCACTTTACTGCGAACGCGGCCGCGGCCCCAGTGTGAATGGGGTCTTAAGAACCCACAATTAGTAATGCCATGCAGACATCACTGGAGAGCAAGCCTGGAGACAGAAGATGGCTGCATAGAGGATGTAGAAGATCAGCAGCGCTGATATGCAACAAAGAATGAAAAAATTGTAAAAACAGTATTTCATTAAAAAAAAAAAGTCAATTGTTTATGCTACACATTACTTTAACCTCCCTGGCTGTTTTCCCGAGTGTGGCTCGGGGTTAAAATTCAGGACCATTAGCGGTAACCCCGAGCCACGCTCGGGATTACATCACAGGATCCTGGTGTGGCTTTACTTACCTTGTCCACGGGATCCTGCGATGTCCCCCGCTGTGTCTGCGGGCTCCGTCCTCCTCCGAAGCCTCTCCGTGCCAGGCTCCGTTCCCTGCGAGCGGCGCAACGCACGGGGGCGGAGCCTGGCGGCAAATTCAAAAAATTGTAAAAACATAACACATACAGTACTGTAATCTTACAGATTACAGTACTGTATGAAATTATTTAAAATCCCTTTTGTCCCCAGTGCTTTGTCCTATGCCCTGCATGCAGTTTTATGTTATGTATACTGTTCTTTCTGCCTGGAAACTGCAGATTGTCCATAGCAACCAAAAAGTGTCCCTTTACATCAAAAGTGGCTTTAGACCAGCTAGAAAACAGCGATAGTAAATTAGAACACTTGCAGAATTGAGCGATAGTGAATCGTGGAGAAATTTATTTTATTATTATTATTTTTTTTTTTTTAATTATTTATATTTATTATATTATAATATATGTTTTTGTGTTTCAAACTTTATCATACCCAGGATATCTACTAGACTCTTATTTGGACAGATTTAAGTGTGTTATTGTTAAGAATTACAGACCTACAATATAAAACGCCAAATTTCCATGCAAAATAATTGTACCGCTTTCTGCACCTAAAATCCGAAATAATCATACCACCAGGGAGGTTAAGGCCCATACACATGATAAGAATATCGAAAGTAAAATTTCGTCCGAACGATTTGCCAATTTTCAGATCGTAAGTTATGGTGCTTTCAACAGCCGGTTACGACTTTTCGGACGACAAAACTGTATGGGCAGGCTATAAAATTATTATCGTACATGAACACAACATCCGATTTTCATTTAATTAGTACAGTTTTCATCCAAATAAAATCGTAAGAGCAAGACTACACATGCTCAGAAACATAAAAATACATACAAAACAATTCAACACATGACATCACTTCTGACTTTGAATTCTGTCGTAGGAGAATTTTCGTATGAACGTAACCTCTTCACTTTCGACATGAGACTAGCATGCAACAAAAACAACACATATCTATTACATTGGGGTTGATTTACTAATCTACAAAATCTGGTGCAGCTGTGCATCATAGCCAGCTTTTAACTGCAGCTTGTTTAATTAAGCTTTGACAAAAAGAAAACTGGAAGCTGATTGGTTTCTAAGCAGAGCTGCACCCAATTTTGCACTATCCAGTTTTAGTAAATCAACCATTGTGTTAGTATTGTCAAATGAAGGTAGAGCTGTCTGTTTGTAGTATCTCCGTAATATGTACGAAAGCTATTTTGTGGCTATTATGTGTTTTGTAGGCTTCAGTAGCCTAAACATTCCCCATTTAGGTCTTACAATGATAATCATTTATTAGAGGCTACCAATTTATTTATGCTATTTATCCAGCAAGCTTGGCAGTTTAGTCACATATTTCCGTGTAGGCTGGCATGCTTTATGTTCCAGGTTCTTTTTCAGTTTCAGTTTGGTCCTAGCTTAAAAAACTTTAAACCTATTGCCAGTTATGATTCATGATGATCATGTTCTGTCTGTAGTGATTATTTTGTGCAATCCCCAATACTTCTGCATGGAAATCCCCTACAAGTATATGGTACAGCAGGCACATATCAGGAATATGAAGTGTTGGGTTAACCAACGCTATTAGTCATTTTAAGGCCTTTTGCACACTGCAGCTTGAAAAAGCTCAGCACAGCTTTTTTTTTTTACTGAGCTAAGATACAGTCCATTAATTGTAATGTGCCTATGCACATAGGCAATTAAACAAGCGCCGTGCATTCTTCAGTAAAAAAAAAAAAGAAAAAGAAAAATCTGCATTTTTGGTCAGTTATTTATGCCTAATAGGCGCAAATGCCCATGTACAGTATTGTGTGCAAGAGGCCTTATAGTTATGAGTCCGTATTCTTTTGTTAGCTTTTATTTACCCATTCATGCCAACGTCATTTTCTGACACTTGTTGCTTACAAGGTAAAATCTGTATTTTTTGCTATAAAATTACTTAGAACTCCCAAACATTATTATATATATATATATATATATATATATATAGCGCTGGTAGATTTTTAATTTACTGCTGATAGGTAAATCTAGTGGGTTACTTGTTAGGTGAAGTTAGATTTGCCTCTGTTTCAGCTTGGCTGAGTTGCGTGTAGTTCCACACTGCACCGGTGGGTGTCGTTGTCCCCATGGGCCAGTGTTGGAAAGGCAACGTGTTGAAGCGTATGAGTGCTCCTCTGTCCCGGGGACAATTCGGTGGAGGTGGTCCTCCGAGTTGCATTCTGGAGGAGGGTATTTATGGGACAGACGCCATGTTTAGGGGTTCGTTTTCAGCCACCTGCTGGCCCTCCTGGCTGACAGGTGTGCATTAGGAATACCACCCCGTGGTCCTCCGTGCCGGAGGCCCACATCGCTGCGGCGTGTGGGTGGGCCCAGGAGCCTGTCTGGGGCCTACCACAGCGGCACAGGAATGGTCCTGAGCTGTCTATCCTGAGTGAAGAAGCTGGACAACTGAGGAGATCCCAGGGGAGGACCCGTCATGAACGGATCATGCAGAGTGCTGGTCTGGAGAGGGGCCTGGTGACTCGGTTGGAGGACATATCCTGAAGTAATCTTACTGCATAGTACTGCCGGGTTGGCTTAAAGGTTCAAGTGCTGTGGCTAATATTCATCGTAAACCATTACATCCTGTGGCAGAGGATCGTACCAGTTTTGTTCCAAACAAGTCTGTGGCAGAGACTTTTGTTTGTGCTACGTACTGGCTGCTAGGCAAGTGAAAGAGGCCTATCCAGGCGGGCAAAGATTGAATTCCACAAGGGGAGTGCATTCGACTACAAGTGTTCAATTCCTAATAATGTTCTAAAGAATACTAAGGAAAGGTATTTGAGCTTCCCTGCAACTTTCCTTCTGCCTCTTTCCTGCTACTTCCTTTATTACTTGTTCATTAAAGCATTGGAAAAAATACTCAAGTGTTTGGTGCCTACATCGTCCAGAGGTAAACTCAACGGGACCCTAGACCAGATGCCGGTGAAACAGAGGTGGCGAGAGTGAAGGTAACAGCCCGCTTTAAACCAGCAGCTCCACCGTGAGTTATTGCTACATATATATATATATATATATATATATATATATATATATATATTTTTTAGCAGAGACCCTAGAGAATAAAATGGCGAACATTGCAATATTTTATGTCACACTGTATTTGTGCAGTGGTCTTTCAAACGCTTATTTTTGGAAGAAATACACTTTCATGAATTAAAAAAAAAAAAAAACAGTAAAGGTAGCCAATTTGTTTGTATAACATGAAAGATGATGTTACACCGCATAAATAGATACTTAACATGTTATGCTTTAAAATTTCGCACACTGGTGGAATGGCGACAAACTACGGTTACAGAGTTACAGAGGAGGTCTTGCACTAGAATTATTGCTCTCAGTCTAATGCTCAGGGCAATACCTCAGATATATGGTTTGAACACACATTTGTGGGTGCGACTTACGTATGCGTTTGCTTCTGCGCGTGAGCATGGAGGGATGGGGCCTTTCTATTTTTTATTTTTGATCACTTTTATTGCTGTCACAAGGAATGTTTACATCCTTTGTTACAGTAATAGGCAGTGACAGGTACTCTTTATGGGGGGGATCTGGGTCTATAAGAAAACTCCAAAATTGGCTGTTTTGAATACTGTCATTTTTTTTTTTTAAGTGATGGAAGTGATGTCATGACATCGCTTCTGGGTTACTAGATCCGAGACCCAATCAAAGCCAATTCCGCTCTGGCCTCCCGGTGGGACGGGAGAGGGGTGGGACATCCCCTCCCACTGCTTGTTATAACAGCCGAGTGCTGATTAGCCACATCAGTTGTTATTACAAGAAAGTAGACCATCCCCACTAAAAAAGAGTATTGGGGTGATGCCTGCGGCTGCAGGCATCTAGACAAAACACTGCAGGCATCACCCCGGTACAACCCCATGAAGTCGAAGGCCGCATATTTGCGTTAGGCCAGCGTCAATGGGTTAAACATACCTTGTAGGCACAAATAACTACAATTGCTTTGACTCAAGTGTTCTGTATCATGATCTACACATGCCTTTTTTTAAAAGAACATAGGAGACTATATTACAGAGAACATTTTAGACCCCATTTGCTGAGCTAAAAATGTCAATCAAACTCGAGCCAAAAATGTTACAGTATCAGACTGTATCCTGTGGGGATAAAAATCATTGTGCTCTTGTACCAAGAATCATGAGCATCATTTCACAAGGGATGCTGCAAGTGTTATTGTTCTAGAGACAGAGGACGGTGTAAAAATTATTGCTGCTCTCCAGTGCTAGAATTCTTTTCTTCTAATAGTTTCCTTCTAGCGGGGGGGCTCTTCTGAATCCAGAACAGAGTATGTTATTTGAGTTTATACAGGCTCACACTGGGACGATGTGTATAAAAGCAATAAAAGAGAAAAACTGTGGTGTGGGTCATTTGCAAACAAACCGAAGTGCGCTTTTGTAAACTCACATCTACTGTCTCATTGATTGCTATGCACTTTACTACCATTACCTTTCCTTAAAGCGCTATTAAACCCAAAAAAATAATAATATACTGCATTATATATATTGCAGCTTACTGGTCCTTAACCCCCCTGGCGGTTTTCCCGAGTGTGGCTCGGGGTTAAAATTTAGTCCCATTAGCGGTAACCCCGAGCCACACTCGGGATCGCATTGCAGGATCCTGGGGCGGCGTTACTTACCTTGTCCCCGGGATCCTGCGATGTCCCCCGCAGTGTCCGAGGGCTCCGTCCTCTGCCCGAAGCCTCTCTGTGCCAGGCTCCATTCCCTGCGAGCGGCGCGACGCACGGGGGCGGAGCCTGGCGGCAAATTCAAAAAACTGTAAAAAGCATAACACATACAGTACTGTAATCTTACAGATTACAGTACGGTATGAAATTATTTCACATCCCTTTTGTCCCCAGTGTTTTGTCCAATGCCCTGCATGCAGTTCTATGTTATATATACTGTTCTTTCTGGCTGGAAACTGGAGATTGTCCATAGCAACCAAAAAGTGTCCCTTTACGTCAAAAATGGTTTTAGACCAGCTAGAAAACAGCGATAGTAAATTAGAACACTTGCAGAATGGAGCGATAGTGAATCGTGGGGAAATTTATTTTATTATTATTTTATTTTTATTTTTTTAATTATTTATTTTTATTTATTATATTATAATTTATGTTTTTGTGTTTCAAACTTTATCATACCCGGGATATCTACTAGACTCTTGTTTGGACAGATTTAAGTGTGTTATTGTTAAGAATTACAGACCTACAATATAAAATGCCAAATTTCCATGCAAAATAATTGTACCGCTTTCAGCACCTAAAATCTGAAATAATCATACCGCCAGGGAGGTTAAATGTGGTGGCTGCATTCATTTTCTTTTAGGTTTTTTTCCCTTTATTTCAGCCTGAGGATCAGGCCAGTACCACACTTCTTGTCTTAGGGTGGCTCCACTCTGGATGGAGAAGCAATGGGTACAAGGGCACAAAATGCCATGAGTGCCTCGTAGTTCGTGCCAGCAGCTGTCATGGGTAGATAGGCTGAATGACAGCATAGTCAGACAAGGCAGCAGGCAGATTGTCAGCAGAAACTAGCAAGGCAGAAGGCAGGTGATCAGCAGAGACTGGCTGGCAGCAGGCTGAAGATCAGCAGAAACTGGCTGAGCAAAGGGGAAGATGATCAGTGGAGACAAGCTGAGCCCAGAAGATAGATGATCAGCAAAGTCAGGCAAGCCTTCTTAGAAACTGATGATGGAATTGAGTATAACTATGTAAGCAGAAGAGTTGAATTCAGGCTGGGGGAGTTGGCAATGGCTGAGCAGGTCAGAAACAGAGCCAGGCAGGGGTGTAGTCCAAGTGCAAGCCAGGGATTGTATGGGTTTGTATGGGTGGATATCAGAAGTAGTCAAGCCAGGCTATGTCAATAACAGATAGTCAGATACAGAGTTGCAAATAGCAGGTTTCAGAGAAAGACAGCACTGGCCATGTGCAGCAGATCGGTTTAAAAAGCCTGCTTGGTGCCAACATTAGTGACAGACATGTGCACACATGATCATGCATGCAACTTGTATCAGCCTGCACACATATGTTCATCCAGATGCACCATTATATATACTGGCATGGAGAGAGAGTAGTGTTAGACTAGCAGATTTAGATGTACTTGACTAACAAATCAAAGTGATACTAAAGGATTTTTTTTTTAATAACAAACATATACTTACCTGCTCTGGGCAATGATTTTGCACAGAGCAGCCCCGATCCTCCTCTTCTCAGGTTCCCTGCCGGGGTTCTGGGCCCCCCCCTGCTGAGCAAGCTGTCCCATAGCAAGCTTGCTATGGGGGCACTTATGGGGGCTTGCTCCTGTCCTGCCCTTGCTCCCTCCTCACTGGCTGTGATTGACAGCAGTGGTAACGAACGATTCCACTGCTGTGTCTGAGCAAATGAGGAGGGAGAGAGTCGGGAGATCAGCTGTTCTCATGCACATCGCTAGATTAAGACCAGGCTCAGATAAGTATAAGGGAGACTGGAGAGGGAGCTGAACACAGAAGGTTTTTTTGCAGATAAAGAAATGTGCATTTATTTTTTACTTGGAGCCTGGAAAGCTTTGCAGACTTTGTACCTCGTACGGCAAGGCAGATAGACACTGACAGGAAGAATCAATGAACTACCAGCTCTCAACAGCGCGATGGTAGGTCATTGAAATTTACAAGCCAACAGCTACAAAGGCTGTCGGGACTTGTAGTTTCCCATTCACAGGGGACTGTGAACGGATGATGTGGACAGGCAAGCGGAGCCATGTTTTTTTCAGTGACAGTGGGCTCATGGAGAAGATGCCTGCCCACTGTCACTAGGGGGGAGGGGGAATGGGCTCAGATGTTGAAACATGTTACATCCCCCCCCTTAGATAAGGGGGGGACTTGTAACATGTTCTAAAAGGTGAACTTATCCTTTAAAGCCTTAGTAAACTCCACTTTTTATCTTGTCCTCACAGGTAAGCCTATGATGAGGCTTACCTATAAATACAGTAATTATCTAGTAGATATTTACATGTGTAGCAGCCAGTAACATCATCAGCGCATGCACACTGTGCTCTCAATGAATGGCATGCTACCCATGTCCTTTTTTACAAAGTTTGCAAATTGGCAACTTTTTTGTGAACATTCACTGCTTGGTTAGCTTATTACTAGTAGTTATCATATTTTGATATTCCAATTACTATAAATGTAATGGCAGTTATTATGATAAGTCTAATCTTTCCTTACTTTATATATATATTTATGATCAGAAAACCATATCAGTATGTGTTAATGTTTTAAAAATCTTATATTCATTTACATACCCACTATAGTTAGGGATGAGCTGAACTGTTCTGGGTCTGGTTCGAACAGTGCAGAACCAAAACACCATTGAAATCAATAGGAGTCCAATCTGTCAAATCAAAATTGCCCATTTTCTTGACTAATAGGCAAAAACTTGTAAAAAAAATATAGACTGAGAGGTTGGAAAGGGGGGGGGGGGCACAGTGCTGCCAAATGTAATTTCCCATCTGCCTTCCACTACAAAAAAACACATACACAGATTCAAAGATCTTTGTAAGGTGTGTTTGTTTTTGTTTTTTTGTTTTTTGTTTTTGTCATTTCATTTTATTCTTTATAAATGCCACTTTTGCTGTAGCACATCCTACAACAAGAATGCAAAAAAAAAATTACACAGTGTTACCATTTGAGTCTGGTTCAAATTTTAAGAGTGCTTTATTGAAAAACAACAAAAAAAATGTGTGAGGTCTGCCAGGAAATCCTTACCAGACCGTTTGGGTTAAAAGGGAAAAAAATGTATGAAGCCCCTATAAAAAAAATCGATAACAGACCCTTAACCTCCCTGGTGGTATGATTGTTTCAGATTTTTGTGTCTCAAAGCGGTACAATTATTTTGCATAAAAATTTGGCGTTTTATATTGTTGGTCTGTAATCCTTAGCAATAACACACTTAGATCTGTCCACCAAGAGTCTAGTAGATAGTAGGTATGATGAAGTTTGAAACACAAAATCATAAATTATAATATAATAAATAAATATAAATAATTTAAAAAAATATATATAATAATAATAAAATACATTTCCCCAAGATTCACTATCGCTCAATTCTGCAAGTGTTCTTATTTACTATCGCTGTTTTCTAGCTGGTCTAAAGCCACTTTTGACGTAAAGGGACACTTTTTGGTTGCTATGGACAATCTCAAGTTTCCAGGCAGAAAAAACAGTGTATATCATATAAAACTGCATGCAGGGCATGGGCCAAAGCACTGGGGACAAAAGGGAAGTGAAATGATTTCATACAGTACTGGAATCTGTAAGATTCCAGTACTGTATGTGTTATGATTTGGAATTGAAATTTTCCAACAACAAAATCCGTTGTTGGAAATTCCGATCGTGTGTACACAAATCCGACGCACAAAGTGCCACGCATGCTCAGAATAAATTAAGAGACAAAAGCTATTGGCTACTGCCCTGTTTATAGTCCCGATGTACGTGTTTTACGTCACCGCGTTCAGAACGATCGGATTTTCCGACAACTTTGTGTGACCGTGTGTATGCAAAACAAGTTTGAGCCAACATCCGTCGGAAAAAATCCATGGATTTTGTTGTCGGAATGTCCGATCAATGTCCGACCGTGTGTACAGGGCATAATAGGTTCTTTGAACTAGGTGAAAATATTTAAAAAAGTGAAAATATTCAATAAAACAGCACAAAGTGGCTGAATAAAGCACAGTAATCTATGGCAACCAACCAAAAATAATTTTGTACAACAAAACAAACACTCTTGCGCATAAGTGTGTAGGCCCGACAGTTCAAAGTTCAGGATAGATGGTAGCTTTCGGCCTTGCTACCCTCAAGGATAGGGATATCCTAGCAATCTAACAAAAACAAAAGAGAGGGCGCACCGGCCTAGTGCATTATCCTTAAAAAAGTTTATTAAAACGAACACAAAAAACAACTACTCACAAAGGTAGATGAAAGACACGCTAGAATAATCTTTTGGGCAGTGTTGATCAATCCACTGATAGCAGTCTCCAGATCCTACAGGGAAGATGTGCAAATCGCTGGTGGCTGACGCGTTTTGAAGGTAGCACCTTCTTCTTCAGAGCCTAAAAGTATTCATCTCTTACAGCTACTTATATATAGATGCTCATCAGGGAGGCACAAATCAGACTGACTCAAAAGCGGTCCAGAGGCGAACCCTGACATTGCACCATGGAAACAGCCTGTGTACACATATACACACATCCACATATAGGGATGCCCAAGGGGCATAACGTCCACAACACATAACGCTTCCACTAAAAAGGAAGGAGGGAAAAGGGGAAGAGGAAGGAGGGGGAGGGGGGAAAGAGAAAGGAAGGAGAGTCTCCCTGTAACCAGCCACCAAACAATGATCATAAGGGTTGCACACATAGGCAGATCTACACATAAACACCCAGCGACACATCTAACAGCCAAGCAAGCTCATAGAAACGGTCTCTTACAGAAACTAAAGCAAAAATATGTATATGGGTGTTGTACTTCAGTTTGCACATAGAAGACAATAGAGGAAGACCTGAAATGCCTGAAGACAGCAGGGGCACTTGTACTGGCATCAGTATGAACCCAGCACGGCCACATAAAACTGACATCAAGGGGAACTAGACACTTAATCTCCAAAACGAAACCGCATGCTTTAAATAGCAGATGTGTCTTACCTAGAGGACGCTGTGATGGCTGTAGGCGGCGGGTGGAACGCACGCCATATTTGTTGTGATGCTTTGTTGTCCAAGGGGCGGAAGTGGAGACCCAGTGTCACTTCCTGTGCGCCCGCTGTCGCGCTGATGTGTGTCAGCAATGGGAAATGCTTTCCACCATATTGATGAAGGCATACTATTGAGGCTTGGAGAGGACACATGGCTGAACGGACAGCGGCGAAATCGTTACATCAAAATAAAGGGATAATGAAAGACAAAGGAAAAGGAAAGTATAAGTGAATGGTTGAAGGGAAAAATAATCTAAAAAAATATATATAAAAATGATATTAACACAAAGAGATAAAAAATATGTGTGTATGTATAGGACAGAATAGACGACTGGGATTGATACCAACATCATCCATGCATTCATAGACAAACACAACCCCATACATGGAATGTGTGTACACATGCACACAAAAAAAAAAAAGGCTTATCTGTCAGTGGTAAACTTATAAAATCGCGCTAACCAAAACTAAATCAATATCAAAATAGTGGTATATAAATATAAGCCAAAAGCAATATACAGACAGATAGTGAAATGAATAAACAGTGCAGATAATGCAGACCATGAAATAAATATTTGATATCAACAAATACTCTATAGTCAATGCATAATGTGATGTACTGAACACCAGTGAATAACTATTTAAAAGTCCATCAATGGGTGAACAAACTGTGGATGAATTCTTATTTTCAAATGTTCAGTGAAATCCACCACCACAATCACCAGGAATGCGCTCTTACCAGAGTGCCATGATCCCCCATCACAGGGGATCAGGGCAAGCGTGTGTTATGTTAACAGCTTCATGGAACAGCAGGCAGACTCCAGATGGTGAGGGGTCGCTTCACAACAACTCGATTCAGCAAGGCAATACCGCAGTGCATAGAAGAGAATAATGCTCCAATAGTGTAAAACCAATGACTAATTTAATTAAAAAAAGAGTAATGCACTTACACAATAGCAGATGTAAAAACACAGAAAGTCTGTTGCGCCGGCCGGAGCATAAACAGACAGCCCGTTCCTACTGGATACACGAATGGAGTACGAGGTGACGTCAGCGCGTCGCTACGCCCTACGCATTTCATAATAACTTACGTCGTCCAGGGGCACGGGCGGCACGCTGTGTCACCTCTTAAAATACAAACAGGGAGCGTGTCAAGCCTCATTCCGAGCCGTCACATAAACATACGCATGCGCTGTTATACAGCAGCACTACTCCGCAAATAAATAGACCCGAACATTTGGGCCGCTGAGAAGCATAACCCTGAACATGCCCATAAAAGACAAAGCGGATTTACCCAGATAGGTGGGTAAAAATTGATCAAAAAGATGTTAAAAAATAGACAAAACGTCTCCCTCACCGGAACAAGTTCCAATATATGTGAAGGTGTCACACCCAAAATTAACACAAGCTACCTCTAGTGGTTGACAAAAAGATTAATTAGTATGTTGAAAAGATATGTGTATAGGGAGTGGTTAAAAGCGCCTCAGGTAATGTAGATCAATAGCAGTGATCCACACCACCCTAATCAGGACCACCGCAAAAACGACATTGCTCCTGGACGACGTAAGTTATTATGAAACGCGTAGGGCGGAGCGACGCGCTGACGTCACCTGGTACTCCATTCGTGTATCCAGTAGGAACGGGCTGTCTGTTTGTGCTCCCGCCGGCTCAACAGACTTTCTGTGTTTTTACATCTACTACTGTGTAAGTGCATTACTCTTTTTTTAATAAAATTAGTCATTGGTTTTACACTATTGGAGCATTATTCTCTTCTATGCACTGCGGTATTGCCTTGCTGAATCGAGTTGTTGTGAAGCGACCCCCCACCATCTGGAGTCTGCCTGCTGTTCCATGAAGCTGTTAACATAACACACGCTTGCCCTGATCCTCTGTGATGGGGGATCATGGCACTCTGGTAAGAGTGCATTCCTGGTGATTGTGGTGGTGGATTTCACTCAACATTTGAAAATAAGAATTCATCCACAGTTTGTTCACCCATTGATGGACTTTTAAATAGTTATTCACTGGTGTTCAGTACATCACATTATGCATTGACTATTGTGTATTTGTTGATGTCAAATATTTATTTCATGGTCTGCATTATCTGCACTGTTTATTCATTTCACTATCTGTCTGTATATTGCTTTTGGCTTATATTTATATACCACTATTTTGATTTTGATTTAGTTTTGGTTAGCGCGATTTTATAAGTTTCCCATTTATCCTTGTATTGATGTTGTACATATTAATTGCGGCTTCCAATATGATGGATAGTTGTTAAACACTTTGCCATCACCGTTTTAGTTTGGTTTTTTTTGTTTCTTTAGCACGGTTTTTTATATTCTTGTCCAATATCTGTCAGTGGTGATCCCTAGATGAAGGCAGACAAAATGTGCACACCTATTCTCGAGACAAATTAAACAAACGCGCATCAGCACACATGTTTAACAGTGTGCGTGTCAATTGACATGTGTAGGTAAGAGATGAAGACCTGCACTCTAAATCAACTATATGAAATGAGTGCATAATTGTACATTAAAATGGTATATAATGACATTTTCATAAATAGAATAGAATAGAGTGAAGGACTCCCTGATTAAATAAATACGTTCTAGAGGATATATATGTGTACATATATGTATAAATATTATCCACATATATTCCTTAAATGTCCATGATAGCAAAAAGATCACAATTGATAAATTGTTGGAAATGCACATATATACACATATACATATATACACACATGCACATACAACAAACACGTAACGTAAAAGAACCGTAGTGAACAACAATATGTGAATATCTATATGAATAAGACCGCACAAACTGTGCATGCTAACAATCTATATAAAAACGACCCTCCAAAACAATATATAAATTATGTAGAAAAATAAAATGAGATGAAAAAGTATAAAAATGTATATATATATATATATACATGTATAAAAAATACCTAATAGAGTCTAAAGGAAGATGACAGTAAAGATACAAACAACCAGCCTAAGTCCCATACTCTACAGGGAGGATATTACCATCTACTGCTATCACACTATTTTGTGTATTTCGGGGTCTTCATTGAGACCTCCGGGGGAGAGACTGCCAAAGGTGAAAATCCAGTAGGCCTCGCGTTTGCATAGTCTCTGGTGTTTCCTCCCCGAGTCAAGTTCCCCCCCAATAGCCTCAATTCCAAATACCCTTATACCTGCAGGGTTTCCTTGGTGAGCTTCTAGAAAATGGCAGGGAACAGGGTATTTGTCCCTTAAATTTATGATACCACACTTATGTTCTCCTATTCTGACCCTCATAGGGTGCTGGGTTCGGCCGACACAGAGGCGACCACAAGGGCAAACGATGCCATATACTATATACTCTGTCCCGCAGTTCATAAACTGTTTAAGTTTATGGACCCTTCCATCTCTCCCTTCTACAGTTTTCTTTCTGTGCCACATGTACATACATGTGCCGCAGTTTTTAACGCCGCACCTGTAGCTCCCTTTTTGGTCAAATATTGTAGTCCAAAGACTGGTGGGTCTGTTGGTCATTGTTTTAAACCTACTAGGAGCAACAAGACTCCTAAGGTCACGTGCTTTACGAAAGACAATATTAGGATGATCCAGAAGTGTGCCACCTACCACAAGATCATGTTTGAGAATATTCCAATTTCTTTTGAGGATATTCTGGATCTCAAAAGCCTTGTTGGTATACTGGGTGGAAAATCTAGCCTGTTGAGTATTGGGGGTGGTATGGCATAGAGCTTCAATAGTGTCATCTGATGGATTATCATAGAGGACTAGATATTTATTGAAAGCTGTCTCAATATGGCTTGCGTCATAGTCCTTTTCTCTAAATTTCTGTATAAGGAGACTACTCTTTTCTACGTAGTCTTCTTTTTTCGTACATGTACGCCTCAGACGACAAAATTGACCATAAGGGACATTTTGTATCCACCTTGGGTGGTGATTACTTTTGGCATACAAGTACGAATTACCTCCACTAGGTTTAAAGTGGGTTCTAGAACAGATATTACCATCAGGATCTCCCTGAAGTTCTAGATCTAAAAAGACTAGACACTTGTTATCAATAACGTGTGTGAATTCTATGCCAAAGGAATTGTTTTTACAATACTCTAAGAAATTATTGAGATCATCATCTGACCCATCCCATATAATCAAAATATCGTCAATATATCTGGCGTACAACACCAGATTCGCCCCGATGGGATTGTTTTTCCACATATAGGTGTTCTCCCAAAGACCCATAAATATATTGGCGTAGCTAGGGGCAAACCTCGTCCCCATAGCTGTGCCCCTAGTCTGCAAATAATATTCACCAAAGAAAGAAAAGTAGTTGTGTGTAAGGGAAAATCTGACACAGTCCACAAAAATTTGGCTTGCGAGGGATTAAGACTATCGTCCTCTATTAAAAAGTGATTAATGGCTCTAAGGCCATGTGTGTGGTCAATGGATGTGTATAGCGAAGCCACATCAAGAGAAAGCCATTTGTTGCTAGGCTGTCATTTGTAGTTGGACAGAATATCAAGCATATGGCTGGAGTCTCTTACGAAAGATGGTAAATTGGTCACAGTGTCTTGCAGAAAGTAGTCAATATAGGAGCCCAAATTACTAGAGAGACTATCCATCCCAGCTATTATTGGCCTACCCGGAGGGTTGGTTAGGCTCTTGTGCACCTTGGGTATATGATAAAAATGCGGGGTCACAGCATGCCTATTATACAGGAAGAAGTATTCATTTTTTGTGATAACCCCCTCTAATAATGCCTCATCTAAGAGTATCTTGAGCTCCTTTGTATATTCCACTGTAGGGTCTTTACTTAATTTGGTATAAGTATCCGTATCGCCCAGGAGTCTCCTTGCCTCAATGATGTACTCATCTTTATTCTGAATGACAAGGCTTCCCTCTTTATCGGCCTTTCATATAATAATATCCTGATTTTGTTTTAGACTATCTATAGACTTAAAAAGAGGGTCTGTATTTTTAGCATTACTTGACTTATTATTTGAGTAATCAAACTTTGTTTTAAAAGTGTTAAAAACTACATCATAGAATGTGGAGATGAATTTTCCTTTTGCCCAATGGGGTTGTGCTTTAAGATATATATATATTTAGATATATATATATAGTCCTCATCTAGACTTGTTTCAGAGGGTACGGACGCCTCCAGCTCCACTCCAATATTCTTATCATCATCAGTATCACTTCTCGCTTTTTTAAGGACATAGTATCTTTGGATGGTGAGTTTGCGTATGTACTTATTGAGGTCAATAAATAACTCAAATAAATTAGGTACACTGGGTGGAGCGTAGTTAAGGCCTTTCCTAAGGAGCTGGAGCTGGATAAGTTAAACATTTTGATGGTAGAATGGGTAGTGTCTAGAGTCTGCCTCTTTTTATGTCCCTTTCCTCCTCTTGTACCTCTTCTTGTTCTTCTTCTCTTTTCCTTTTTTTTTTTCATCATTGATTGGTTATCACTAGAGGGGCCGGTATTTTGTTGCTCGTTGCAGGGCCCTCCATCAGTGCAACTTCCTTATCTAAAAAAACCAAAGGCGGTGTAATGTCTGATATATTGCTATTGTCATCCGACTCTAAATTACTGAGGACTGTAAAGGCATTATGAGATTGTAGGCCAATGAACGTCTTAGGATCTATATCTAGTTCTGTAGTATTACTTCCAAATGACACTATCGAGGTGCTGGCCATTGGTGGAAGCATACTACAGTTACTGTTAGCCATTGATATGGCAGATCCATCTCCTCTAGGCTGTATAATTGTACCTTTCTTACTTGCATTAGTGGAATTTTTAGTGGATGGGGTATTTTCTCTTTTTGTATCTTTATATGGATTATCGGATCCATGGATATATAAGTAGCTGTAAGAGATGAATACTGTTAGGCTCTGAAGAAGAAGGTGCTACCTTCGAAACGCGTCAGCCGCCGGCGATTTGCACGTCTTCCCCGTAGGATCTGGAGACTGCTATCAGTGGATTGATCACCACTGCCCAAAAGATCATTCTAGCGTGTCTTTCATCTACCTTTGCGAGTAGTAGTTTTTTGTGTTAGTTTTAATAATCTTTTTTAAGGATAATGCACTAGGCCGGTGTGCCCTCTCTCTTTTGTTTTTGAAAAATAATTTTTTAACTGACCCTATAACAGTTATGCCCTGTACACACGGTCGGACATTGATCGGACATTCCAACAACAAAATCCTAGGATTTTTTCAGACGGATGTTGGCTCAAACTTGTCTTGTATACACACAGTCACACAAAGTTGTCGGAAAATCCGATCGTTCTGAATGCGGTGATGTAAAACACGTACGTCGGGACTATAAACGGGGCAGTAGCCAATAGCTTTCGTTTCTTAATTTATTCTGAGCATGCGTGGCACTTGGTGCGTCGGATTTGTGTACACACGATCGGAATTTCCGACAACGGATTTTGTTGTCGGAAAATTTTATAGCAAGCTCTCAAACTTTGTGTGTCGGAAATTCCTATGGAAAATGTGTGATGGAGCCTACACACGGTCGGAATTTCCGACAACAAGGTCCTATCACACATTTTCCATCGGAAAATCCTATCGTGTGTACAGGGCATAATGGTAATTAAATTGATAATGTGTTTTAAAGCATGTTTCATATTGGGTTCTGTCCTGCTCTATATACTGTATAATACCCCCAAAGAAAAGCTATTAATTGCTATATTTCTCACAGGAGGAAAAAAATGAAGTTTGTGCATGACCCTTCCTCTCAGTCCATGATCCTCTCTCCTCTCTCACATGCTATCCCAATAGTTCTTTGATGTACTTTCTATGTGTGTTGCTTTTTAACCCGTTTCCAGAATACATAGTTTTACATCATGTGGATTGTTTTACATCTTATTGTGAGCTATACAGTTATGAAGATACTGTATATGTTGGATGGGAATAATTGTCAGATTGGAGGAAACTACTGCTGCACTATACCTGCACACTGTTTAGACCTTCTGTAATAATAGGTCTTTTTCCTGGTGAGTTTAGCTTACCTTTGGGTGGTGGTTGATTGCTTCACCTGGGAAGACACACGAGAGGATTTTGGAAGCACTGCATACAGTTGTTTTCACTTTATGGAAATGTGTGTTTGCATTTTCAGAATTTTGAATTTGAATCTTTACACTCATTTGTGGTTAGATTTTTATGTATTCATATGTATGATTCGGAAAGCCCTGTTTTATTAAGGTCAAATTCTTGAGCATTTATTTCAAGTTTCAAAATTGCTGCACATCCCCAATTTTATTGGTTGGCGTACACCTTAATATTATCTCAAATTATATTTGTTTTTTTTTCAGTTAATTATGCACACTGTTTTAAGTTTCAAATATATATTGTAGTTTAGACTTCACAATGTTTTTCGGGTATATATTTTCTTTCTTGGTTATTTTATATTTTATCGCTAGAACCTTAATTTTGGGTTAACCTTTTTTTAATAGGCTTTTGATTTAGGAGTAGTATTATAGGGGTTTTATTTATTTTGTGGGTTTTTTTGTGGGTTTTTTTTAGGTTAATATGGTCTTTTTTTAAGTTTAGGGTGCTTAAAGGGAAATATCCACTTGTTACTGTCCATCTGTTCTTTAGGGTGCCTTTTGTCTGCAGCATGTTGCTGCATCATTGTAAAGGGAAAAAAATCAGTGCAAGAACAGTGTAAATTGAAACCACTTCACATTAAATTACTTACATTCCGAGTACCCTCTATTCCCTTTGATCAAATTAAAGTTAGGTATAGCCCAGTTAGGCCTATTATCCCTGAATTAAATTGTCCTGCTGATGGCTATTTTAACACTGTTGTATCCTCTGTATTATCTTTTTTTCTTGTAATATAGCTGCAGCCTGCTATTTTTGTTGCTAGTAAATGTAGGACAAGTCATGATATTTGAAATTGTCCTGCTGACCAATTTTATACTTCTGTGTCATCTGCAGTCTTTAACTCTTGTAACAAAACACCTGCCTGAACTCTTTTTCTATAGCACATTTTAGCCAATACTCTCACATTAAAAATAGTGTCTTGCTGGCCAGTTTTACACTGCTGTATCATCTGCAGTCTCTCAATTTATAATGAGAGCTTGACAGGAATTAGCCAACAGTTTGGACACTTGTATATCACTGAGAACAATGACAGCTACAGGGAACTGCTTGCCAAATTCTGTATGCTAGTCAAAGCAGGCTTATTACCATTTGATGAAAAAGCATGTTTTGCAATTAAAGCTACCTTTAAAATTAGATAGGGTGGCTGTTGCTGTATGTAAGCTAAACTAATTGTATAATAAAATACAATTAACTTGACAGTTAGTTATGCCCTGCCAGTGTACGCTGTTGGTGAGACTGGCTGAGAAAACCATACTGTTCTATAACACCACATACAGCTTTAAGGCATCCCCAATGCATGGTATTTAAAGGATTAGCGTGTTTTCAATGCTACCCTCAAAGCTACATGAAAAAGGCCCTCTCCCTGTTGTATAGTATTTTTGTATATTTTTTTGCATTTGTACCTGACCCTACTTAAAAATGACCGTAATTTAACCTCAGGATTTGCCCCCCATAGATTTCATTGGAATTACCTCTAAGTTAGGGTTTGATATAATATGTATAAAATTATATATATATATATATATATATATATATATATATATATATATATATATATATATATATATATATATAATGCACAACAGGAAGGAAATCTGTATAAACTGAGGTAAATCTCCTCTTAGACAATTGTCATAGGTACAAATGTAAAATTCCCCCCTATTCCTGTTCTGGTGACAGCTCAAAATTGAGAATTTTCCTTAATTTTTAGTCCTCCTGTGACAATAGACAGACCAAGAGTGACTCTCCCTAGTGAGGACATAGACAGCAATAAAAACCTGACAGGGACCCCAATCCGTTTTTTTCCTTTAGGTAAACTTTAATATGTCATTTTTTATAAGTATATAAACAATTAAAAATTCAACACAGGGAGCAGCCAGTAGAAAAGGAATGGATTGCTTCAATAAAACTGGGGAAAAGAACATGAGCACAAAATTCTTGCCAGTAGCAACCATTTAGGTTCTAGCTTTTGTGGTAAAATTAGGCAACACGTCTGATTGGTTGAGATAGCCATTAGCTTCACTTTTGCACTTGTGTTCTTTTTTCCAATTATAATCAATCAGTCCCAGTACCTGAAAGCTATTGCAATGTCAGGAGTAAAACTTATAGCATCCTAACCTTGCTACTCAACTTTTTCAGAGCACTTGGTTAATGTATTTACTTGGGCAAATCACTGATGCATAATATAGGGCTATGATTGTAATGACATAGACCTCTAGATGAAAGATTTAAAGCAGCTTGCTACAGAATCTGCTGCACTTTCTGCTTTTGATGTCAACCCATATGTCAGTATTCAAGGGTGCATTCTTTCTTGGCAATAACATTCTCTTTTATTAGCTGTCATCTACTGGACATCAGCTTAAGTTTTATAGTACAAGGGATGATCGGGTCATGTTAACCAAATGATGTGTCTCTCGAACTTCTAATATTTCATTCTGATGTCAAGGATTATTTTACAAGTTTTATAAGTTTAAGACTTTAAGAAAAGAAGAAAATACAAAAGTCTTTGAATTTTACAATCAGATTGAGGGAGTGGTCATTTATAGTTTATGCTTTACCTTGAAATTAAAACTCCATTACATCAGCTAAATAGTAATTGTTAAAAGGTGATGTTTCCTTTTAATCCTTCTATTTCAGCTGGCAAAACACAATATTCCTTGTCAAAAGAAGTTTATTGAGTATACAATGTTATAAAGATACATAAAGTAAGTTTACAAGGATCTATAAAGTAAGCTCATTGTTTTACAGTAGGGTTTCTATAGGTAAATATAATAAAATTTCAAATATTAAACATTGGGTTTACGTAAACCTAAATTAAAGATATATATCATTTCCTTAGTTACTTTTGTAGGTATTTAAATGATTTATACCTACTATACATATTGTTTACAAGTAGAGTGTATATAGGTCAAATAAATTCTGATAATGAGCTTTAATCGTAAGGTGGAGAAAAGGAAAGAAAAAGAAGAAAAAGGGTTGAAAGGTAGAGGTATGGTCCACAAGGTTGTCCCGCTCGTCAGTTTATTATTCTTTTTAGTTCTCTTTGAAGCCTTAGAATGGGTGTCTCTGTAAGTCATTTAATCTGTTACCATGGCAACAGGACAGAGTCATTGAAGTTTGACAGGAACTGTTGTTTTATCCAAGGATGCCAAAGTTTTTCAAATTTTGGAATTTGATTTTGATCGATGGCTACCATCTTAGCATGGGACATTGTATTATTCATTCTGTGAATTGTTTCTGCTAGTACCAATGTAGGAGATTTCCATGCCTTGGCCACTGTTTGTTTTGCAGCCGTTATTAGTTGGATCATAAGTTTGAATTGAGAGAGTGTTAACCATTCCGGTTTTAGATTAAGTAAAGTTAAATATGGATCTGGTTGTATTATTTTTTAAAATATTTTAGATGCAATCACGAAGACTTCCTTCCAGAAGGTTTGGATTACTGGGCACGTCCACCATATGCGTAAATATGTGCCTATTTCTGGGCATCCTCGAAAACAAAGAGCTGAGGTATTAGGTGAATATTTTGCCACTCTAGCGGGTACAAGTTACCAGCGAGTTAGGACTTTATAATTTGTCTCCAGTGCTAAGATGTTGGGTGAAGATGACTTAGATGTGAGCCATATGTTAGACCAGTCCGTGTCTTCTAAAGTTCGTCCCAGGTCCTCCTCCCACCTCTGAACGTAAGAGGGTCTATTAAGATTTGCTACTCCATATAATTGATTATAAAGTGATGAAATTGTACCTTTAGCAAATGGATCTTTTGTACAGATTGATTCAAAAATGGATAATTGGGATAATGGTGTATCCCCCTTTAGGAATGGTGTATAGAAATTTTTGATTTGGAGATATCTAAATATCTCAGAGTTTGGTAGATCATATTTTTCTCTAAGCGATGGGAATGAAAGGAATGATTTAGATGCTATGAAGTCATTTAGTGTCTGAATGCCTGATGTTGTCCAAGCTTTAAAAGAATTTGGGTAGATCCATGCCGGATAAAAGGCCGGATTTCTGATAAAAGAAAGGAGAGGATTGTGTGGAGATTGTAACTGATATTTGGTTTTTAGTTTATCCCAGAGAGATAAGAAGTGTTTAGTTATGGGATTATGAATTTTAAAGCAGTCTTTAGGATCAAGCCATAATAAATTTGATATTAATAGTGGGTCATTTTCTGAAGCCTCTATAAATACCCATAATGGGATTTCCTGTTTTGCATGGTATTTGGACAGACTGGCCAAATGTGCTGCTCTGTAGTAGTTAGTAAAATTAGGGTATCCCAGGCCTCCTTTATTTTTGGGAAGATGTAGTGTGTGTATAGGTATACGTGGTTTAGAAGAGCCCCATATAAACGAAGTTGCTCTTTTTTGTACTATTCTCAAAAAATAGGAAGGAATTGGAATAGGGAGGACTCTGAATAGATAAAGCAATTTGGGTAGAATAGTCATTTTGATTGCATTAATCTTCCCTATCCAGGATAAAGGAAGTTGCGACCATTGTTTTATTAGATTTGTGATCTGTCTTAATACAGGAGGATAATTGGTTGAGAATAAGTCAGAATGAGATGCTGTTAAATGAATTCCAAGATATGGGATTGATTTTTCTGCCCATGTGAATGGGAGTGCAGCCCTAGCCGGGATCAATTCCATGTTTGTGAGTGAAATATTAAGCATTAGGCATTTCTTAGGATTAATCATAAGGCCGGATAGGGCTGCAAATCCATCAAGAGCTGGTATTAAGTTAGGACCAGAGACCTGTGGTGATGATAGAAAAAGTAATATATCGTCTGCAAATATACATAATTTGTGTGTAATACCTCCTACTTCAATGCCAGTTATAGTTTGGTTTGTTCTGATGTATTGGGCCATGGGTTCGAGTATAAGGGCAAATAATAAGGGAGATAATGGGCAACCCTGTCGGGTACCTCTTTCGATATTAAAGGCTTCAGATTTGTATCCAGCATATTTTATATAGGCTTTGGGTTTATTATATAATGCTATGATCCATGTTAAAAAGTGGGGTCCAAAACCCCATTTTTGTAATGAATATTGCATATATTGCCAGGATACTGTGTCAAATGCCCTCTTAATATCGAGAGATAGAAAACATAAAGGGATTTTCCGTTTTTTAGCAATATGTGCCAATAACACTGCCCTGCGTATATTATCGCCTGCCTGTCTATTTGGCATGAAGCCTACTTGATCTCTATGTATTAATTTTCCTATAATGCTATTAAGGCGTTTTGCTATTATTTTTGCTAATAATTTAATATTGAGGTTTAACAGAGAGATAGGCCGATAATTCACACAGGAAGTATCATCAGAAAGGGGTTTTGGGATCATACAAACAATTGCCATTAGTGTTTCTTGCAAAACACAATATTCCAACCAGTGAAAATATTTCTATTGTCTGCAAGGTACAAAGATAAGCACACCTGTAAATGCCTCCTCCATGATGATCATATACATATACAAGATATACATTTCTGGAACCATCGGTCAAAAAATATTTAAGCCCGCTGATCATTATTTTTTTTAAGAGACTTCTTGTAAAGATATCCTCTGAGGCATGTGGCATCAAAAGAAATACTAAACTGGCAGGAAATTACAATTTAATATGCATTAACTTTTGCTATCATCATCACTTAGTCTGTGTGTTAGTCAGGAAAAACAATGTACTATTAACTATGATAATATATAGCAACTGGACTGCGGGACCCTCCTATGACCACAAGCTCCATAGTAATGACATGCAAGCATTTGTTCCCCAAATTAAGCTCTAGATTGGGGTTTTGAACAAAACACAGAGCTTGCTGGAAACAGATAAAACCAGAAACCCCCCTGGATCCATTTATGAACTTCATTGTTAAGATATCATAGGAATTGGATGGTTGATTTTCCACTGATCCCATGGACTAATTACTATCATGGCTACACTGGGTGACTGCATGTACAAATTCGTTGCCATGGCAACAGAGGGGTTGTTATTGGTTATGTCGTTATGGCAAGAGAGGGATTAGTAATGAGGGGATCAGTACCATTGTTGCTGTTACATTGGATGACTACCCATACATACTAAGGATAAACACTACATGCATGGGTGCACACTTCACTACCATGGTTACTAACTCTGGGGTGACAGTGCACTGTCAATCTAAGGTGACATTGCCTTTTCTTCCTGTCCTTAAACCAAGATTCACAAAAACTGCATACTGGAAGCTCTCCTGTACCTACTCTTCTATTTGGGTCTTGGGAAGATATCTACCATCTAAATCAAGAAAAAACTTCAGTAGTGCCCCCTCCTTCCTTCTGGTTGGCTATGACAGTGAAGAAAAATGCAGCTATCAAATAATCAGTGGAGCCTTGTGTAATCCAGAAAAAAAAAAAAGATAGATGGCACCATAGATCTAGTGTCAATAATACATAATGGATGGATGGACATCAATCAATAATAACCCACAAAAATAGTGATGCAATAATAGTAAAAATAATGATGATAATAATCACAATAAAGAAAAAATATTCTGCTATGATTAAACCTCACATGGGAAAAATGCATTAGGAGGGTTCTTCTATGGCTGGAGAACCAAGCTGAGGACAATTCTCATCACCTTTCACTACTTTAGCCTTGCAGTCTGCTGATCCCATGTGCAGCTGGGCAACATTGTCATGTAGTCTCAGCAGAAACATATGCCACATATATGTAGCACAACAGAAGTCCTCTTCTGTGGTGCTGCATTTGCGCCATCGCCAGGGGTGCTGTCGTTTGGGGGCATCCCTGACAAATTCAGATAACAGCCTAGCTGGCAGTCCTCTTCATGTCACTTGGGATGCAGCAGCAGCATGGACACAGCCGCTACTCCTAATTTGACAACTGTGAGGGTGCTTGTAGGTGTGGGTCCCAAAACACACACTGTCTGTGTTCGGGTACCCGTACTAGGGATGCACAATACCATTTCTTTTACAATAAGTACAAGTACCGATACTTTTTTTTTAGTACTCGCCGATACCAATTACCGATACCTATCGCAACTGTTTTGTTTTAACTTCAGCTGTCAGCAATGGTACAAAGCATTGAAAAGTTATTTACAAATTAAATAAATTGATTTTTTTTTTATTTAGCGCTTTTTCAATGTGAAATGTGTAAATATATGTTAATATATATGTGTAAAAATATTCACTAACAAAGCAAACAAAAAAAAAGTTTTCATTGTTTATCGTTTATAAAGTAGACATGAACAAAAGAAAAAAAGCAGGAAAATAATAATTAAATGGAGGAGAATAGGGAGTTAATTAAGGCTGATTAGAGTAAATTAAGGGTTATTAAGGGGATAAACAGAGGAACATTTTTTCATCCCTTTGACCTGCAGATGAAGAAACAGAAATATACAAAAAGAAACAATGTTTCTTTTTATTTTAGTGTTTCAGGGCTGAGCAATGTTGTTAATAAACATTGTCGGCTGCTTTTTTTTTTTTGACAGCTCCAATTACTGGACTTCTTTAACACTGGGGAGACCCACTGACAGCTCAAAGAACCAAGCTGAAAGTATTGGTTTCAGGTATCGGTGCATTTGCTTGTGCAAATACTCGGTATCCGCACCGATACCGATACTAGTAAAGGTGCAACCCTAACCCGTCCCCAAATGGCATTCAACTTGGCAGCAGCAGCTGTTTCCATACAGTTGCTGCATCCCAACTGACAGGAATGGAAATGCCTGCATGGAGATTTTTGGATCACCTGTACATCCCCATGTGAGCAAACACAGCTCCTGTTTCCTACTGCTCACTATTAGGGATGGGCTATCTGTTCGAGTCGAACATGAGTTCGACTCGAACATTGGCTGTTCGCCCGTTCGCTGAACAGCGAACAATTTGGGGTGTTCGCGGCAAATTCGAAAAGCCACTTTAGACCCTTTAAAAGTCTACGGGAGAAATCGAAAGTGCTAATTTTAAAGGTTAATATGCAAGTTATTGTCATAAAAAGTGTTCGGGGACCCGGGTCCTGCCCCAAGGGACATGTATCAATGCAAAAAAAGTTTTAAAAATGGCCATTTTTTCGGGAGCAGTGATTTTAATAATGCTTAAAGTGAAACAATAAAAGTGAAATATTCCTTTAAATTTTGTACCTGGGGGGTATCTATAGTATGCCTGTAAAGTAGCGCATGTTTCCCCGTGTTTATAACAGTTCGAGAGCAAAATGACATTTCTAAAGGAAAAAAAAGTAATTTAAAAGTACTAGCTCTAGTGCTGGCTATTAATGAATTGTCGGTCCCGACAATACACATAAAAGTCATTGAAATTCATTGAAAAATAAAAAAAAATGTGTGGGGGTCCCCCAAAATTCCATTACCAGGCCCTTCAGGTCTAGTATGGATATTAAGGGGAACTCCACGCCAAAATTTAAAAAAATGGCGTGGGGTCCCCCCAACATGCACAGGATCCTGCCTCTACTGGAGGCACCCAGCCAATGATGCGGCGCCAGCTTGACATCTCTTATGTAGCTGAGGGCAGGGCCGCCCGTCACGTGACCCCATCCCCCTCTGACAAGGGGAAACGCAGGGGTTTCCCAGTGATGTGTACGGGTGACCCCACCCCCCTCTGATGCAATGGGAATCCTGCGTTACATCAGAGGGGGCAGCGCATACTCTGTATACCCATCCATACTTAGCATACCCATCCATACTCAGCATACTCATCCATCCATCAATGCTCACCCATCCATACTCAGCATACTCATCCATCCAACCATGCTCACCCATTCATACTCAGCATACTCATCCATACCCAGCATACTCATCCATCCATGCTTACCCATCCATACTCAGCATACTCATCCATCCATCCATGCTCACCCATCCATACTCAGCATACTCATCCATCCATCCATGCTCACCCATCCATACTCAGCATACTCATCCAACCATACTCAGCATACTCATCCATCCATACTCAGCATACTCATCCATCCATCCATGCTCAGCCATCCATACTCATTATACTCATCCATCCATCCATGCTCAGCCATCCATCCATCCATGCTCAGCCATCCCATCCACCCCATCCATAATTAGCCATACCTATCTATACTTAGCCATACCCAGCAATACTAAGCCATACCCAGCCATACCCAGCCATACTCAGCCGTACCCAGCCGTACCCAGCCATACCCAGCCGTACTCAGCCATACCCAGCCGTACCCAGCCGTACTCAGTCGTACCCAGCCATACTCAGCCGTACCCAGCCGTACCTAGCCATCCTATCTATACTCAGCCATACCCATCCATACTCAGCCGTACCCGGCCATACTCATTCATGCTCAGCCATCCCCATCCACGGTTCATCCATCCCCATTCATGCTCATCCATGCCACATCAGTTCTCATCCATGCCACTACAGTGCCTCACAAAAGTGTAATAGGTAGTCAAATTAGATTTGAAACTTATGTCCCTAGAACACCCGATGGTGCTCCCTGCATGTTGGTCCTCTGTATGTGGCCACGCTGTGGAAAAGTCTCACACATGTGGTATCGCCGTACTCATGAGTAGGAGAATCTATTTTGGGGTGTAATTTTTGGTATGTACATGCTATGTGTTAGAAATATTGTTAGAAACGTTGTGTAAAAAAAATGCGTTTTCATTTTCTTTACATGTTTTCCAAAAACTTGTAGAAAAAAAATGACATGTTCAAAAGACTCGCTATGCCTCATATATTATACATTGGGTTGCTTTCTTTCCAAGATGGAGTCATTTTTGGGGCGTTTCCATTGTCCTGGTTCTCCAGGGCCTTCAAAAGTGTAAGAGGTAGTCAAGAAATTATATGTGTAATGTATGCTCCAAGAACACCTGATGGTGCTCCCTGCATGTTGCGCCTCTGTATGTGGCCACGGTGTGTAAAAGTCTCACACATGTGGTATTGCCATACTCAGGAGGAGTAGCAGAATGTGTTTTGGGTTGTAATTTGTGCTATGCATTTGCTGTGTGTGAGAAATAACCAGATAATATAACAATTTTGTGAAAAAAAAGAAAAAAAAATCTTGATTTTGAAAAGAATTGTGGGAAAAAATTACAACTTCAAAAAACTCACCATGCCTCTTACTAAATACCTTGGAACGTCTACTTTCCAAAAAGGGGTCATTTGGGGGGTATTTGTACTTTCCTGGCTTGTTAGGGTCTCAAGAAATGAGATAGGCCGTCAGTACTTCCGGTGTGATCAATTTTCAGAGAGCATGGCACCATAGCTTGTGGACTCTATAAATTTCACACAGACCAAATAATATACACCGATTTGGATTATTTTTTTTTTTTTTAACCATAGATTTTTATTATAGATTTTCAGTTTATACATAAAGTACAAAGCATTGTTTACAGTATATGACATAAACAGGGTGAGAATTGACTGACAGTCATAATTCCACAAAGAGATAAATTTACGTGAGCCACCCATAACCACGTAGCTAACGACCTCAACAGGAGGTAGGCCCTGTCACCCCGACTGGGTACAGACTGTGAGCAGGAACCTCTAGTAGTCTTAAACAAGGCAGCCCTCTAATGACCTTAATGAGGGTCAATAGTGAGGGAATACAATGTATGTTCATTTCGAACTTTGTAGACAGCTATCTTATGAACTTCAAACGTAGATATATTCTTAATACATTAATAACAGAAAACACATACCTTTTAGAGCAGTCACTAAATAATACAGTCTGGGTTGGTTCTTCTGGTTTGACTACTTCTAGTAATGTCGATTGTTTATTGATATTCTGATTGCTTTATCTAATTATTTAAATACTTTTACCACTATAAGCCTAGTCGTTTAGCCTAAATATCATGAAACATAATACTCAGTTTCACAAGTGAGAGTGAGCATACTGAGAAGATTTCGATTTGGATTATTTTTAACAAAGAAATGTAGCGGTATAAATTTTGGCCAAAATATATGAAGAAAAATTACTAATTTGCTAAATTTTATAACAGAAATGAAGAAAAATGCATTTTTTTTTACAGAATTTTCAGTCTTTTTTCTTTTATAGCGCAAAAAATAAAAAACCCAGCAGTGATTAAATACCACCAAAAGAAAGCTCTATTTGTGTGAAAAAAGGACAAAAATTTCATATAGGTACAGTGTTGCATGGCTAATTGTCATTCAAAATGTGAGAGCACCGAAAGCTGAAAATTGGTCTGGTTAGGAAGGGGGTTTAAGTGCCCAGTGGTCAAGTGGCTAAATTACTTTTTTTCCTTTAGAAATGTCATTTTGCTCTTGGACTGTTATAAACATGGGAAACATGCACTACTTTACAGGCATACTATAGATGCCTCCAGGTACGAAATTTAAAGGAATATTTCACTTTTATTGTTTCATTTTAAGCATTATTAAAATCACTGCTCCCGAAAAAACGTCAGTTTTTAAAACTTTTTTTTGCATTGATACATGTCCCCTGGGGCAGGACCCGGGTCCCCAAACACATTTTATGACAATAACTTGCATATTAACCTTTAAAATTAGCACTTTTGATTTTTCATGTTCGTGTCCCATAGACTTTAACGGTGTTCACGTGTTTGAACAAATTTTTTGCCTGTTCGCATCTTCTGGATGCGAACCGAACAGGGGGGTGTTCGGCCCATCCCTACTCACTATGAAAAAAAAATAGAATTTGACATTTGGTCCATTATTGGGAATCCAATTTTTTAAGCCATACGGTAGTAGCGTTATATTAGTTGTATCCTCATTGTGGCACCATCCCAAACAATTGTCTTCACAAAAAAAGAAAGAATAGAAGTGGAGAAAAACTTAATAAAAATTTATTGAAAAAGAAGGGGAGAAGAACTGCACCTTAAAGCAGAAATCCCACTCTAAACAAAAAAGGGACCTTAAAACGTGCCCAACAATGGAAAAGGGATCAAGAAAAATGTTATATAAAAACAAATATATATTTCATTTTATTCAAAGGAAGCACCATCTCAATAAAGACATATCATGAAAGTAGCCAGTTATATCAAACAATTACAACAAAGGGCAGAAAGCGCATGGAAACTACCGCGTTTCACAATATTTTGTTTCTTCAGAATTCCTGCTGAGAGGTGATCAACCACTACAGAGAGCAGTTTACTGTGAATGGCCCTGCATAACTACATAAGAAAGAGCAACCCCCTGTAATAGCCCAAAATGTAGGATATATGATGTTATAAAGATAAGGGAGGGCAGCAAAAATCTTGCTTAGATGAATCAAACAAAAAGGTAAGTGGAGCACCAGATGAGATCTCTACATATCTATTTGAGTGGTCACAATAAAAAAGTGCAGTTCCATCAAGCATCAGCAGTTCCAATGTAGTTAGAGGCATACAACCGAATAATCAATATACAGTATGTCAAAAGACAATACTCTGTGTGGCATACCCGGAGTAATGGTATGATACATAGGGCCCTTTTAATTTTATTTTATTTTTATAGTTTAATCCTATAGATTCATGAGTCAGAGTATAGATTTCTAGCCAGCAGCCCGACAACCAACTCCCACATATTTTGTGCACAGGCTGCTATTGGCAATAATTGTATAGTGCCAAACATTTCACATGTAATACTCTCCCCAACCACAAGATGGCAGCCACAAATTGGGCTAGTATTAAGGGGTGGCAAGGGATATGTATATGCCTGCATAATATATTTTTGTGAATCCTAGTATCATTTCCCTGTTTTTTGGATGAGCTAAGGAACTCCAGGATTGCTATTAATATTTACATCAAGTTTTTCATGTACAGGGGAATAGGTGGGATTCTGGGTAGCGGAGACTGTGTAAAGAATTGGGACATGCACTGTGACCTCCATCTTCTGAAGACGTCAGGTGGTGACGAAATGTGTCAAGTTGGAACGCACTGTGATTAACATTAGTGCAGGTGGAACGCACGCCGATGCCCAGCGGCTCCCTGCTTTCATAACACAGTGTGGATGCCTATGTTTGGAACTTTTATGTACACTAACCTACCACAGAGGATTTTACAATAAATGCAAAACAATTTTACACTATGAGATACATGCTCTTCTCTTTCTTTCTCCACTACTAAATCTAGCTACTGGAATTATTGGGCACACCACCACGAGGAAAAGACACCGGAGAGTGGCCAGAGGATACACCTTGGTCATGGGTGACTACCTAAGCAAAATTTGACTTATTTTGTTATACAAAAAGAAGGTCAACTCCATCTGGTGAGTGGGGATCTTTACTTCACACATGCTGATTTGGTTACACTGAGTGATTGCTATTGTTGCAGATATTTCATATTGGACATCATTGCACTTTGTTGGGACTGAGCACTTTCATTATTATATGGACTTTCATTTCTTTCCTTTTGTTCAACTTGTATGTTGTATTACAGTGAATTATTTTTTAGAGGCAAGCGCTGTTTACATACAGAGCATACTACTCTTGTGGGTTATGTTTGATTATACTGGGAGTTATAACTGTCTGTCAGCAGCACAACCAGCATAAGTGTTGAATCACAGTGGTTGGTCATCTCTCAGCAGGAATCCTGATGTCAGGGAAGAATCCGGAGAAGAACTGGCAGATATGCCATTTTCCAATATGGCCGCACCAGTCCGTGCATAGGCATTAGTGACTGTCGTGCAACGGCGAACGTACGTCCGCGGCGACGACGAGTATACGTACATAAAACGTCCTAATTACCAGTGTTTGCTGGCCTATATAAGGGACTCCTGTGGCTCTCACAAATTGCTGGATTATTGTCAGCTCTGTATCCCGTGTTCCTTGCTCTTGATTCATTACCTGTTACCGACCCGGCTTACCCTGACCTGCTTCTGGCTTCTCTCCTGGCTCTGAACCCAGCTTATTTCATGGACATGCTCTTGCCTGTTCCAGATTGACTTCCTGTGTTTGACCCCAGCTTGATCTCAACTACGCTTCCTGCCTCTCCTTATGACTGCCTTCCTGTGTTTGACCCCCGGCCTGGCTTCTGACGTTGTCTCTGCTTATCCATCTGTCAAGACCCGCCAGTACCCCCAGAGAATCATTGGCTGTGACCACCTTCCCTGCTCCGGGGCGTCCCGCTTCTGGAACCATCAGACAGCTTCATCAGCAGGCAACCCGTGCATATCTGGGCATAGCACCCTCTGTCTCCAACTCCAGAGGTGCTCCACACTCAGCCGTAAGGGGAGCCCTCTCGTCACCTCAGCCTCCAGCGTGGTACGTGACAGTATAATCCAGCCAGAATGTCTGAGACTGAAAGAAGTGCTTCCCCATTAGAGACTCTATGCCAGAAAGTTACCGCCCTTACCTGAGCAGTGAAGAACCTGCAAGAAGGTTACTTTCAACTGGAAGGTTACCTACAGAACCTTGCTGTGTCTTCTGCACCTGTTAGTCAGAATCCCTCTGCTGCTCCCTCTGCTTCAGTGGCTCCTGCCCAAGAACGTTCTGCCTCTGCTCCCGCTGTGGTGATACCACCTCCAGAACCCAGGGTACCAGTCCCCGAACGCTTCTCGGGGGACCGAAAAAAGTACAGGGCTTTTCAGAACCCGTGCCTTCTATATTTTGCACTACAGCCAAGGACTTTTTCTCTGGAACCTGTAAAAGTCGGGTTTATCATCTCCCTCCTCTCAGAGGAACCCCAGTCATGGGCACACCACCTACTGGAGCAGAAAAGTCCTGTGACCAATACTGTTGCCATGCTCCTCGATACTATGGCACAGTTCTATGATGATTCTCAGCGCGTGGCCATGGCAGAGACTACCCTTCATACCTTGCAACAAGGGCGATGCCCCGTTGAAGATATACCATTGATTTCCATAAATGGTCTGCAGATACCAGATAGAATGAGACCGCCCTTAAGTACCAATATCGGCTCTGCCTGTCTGAAGCTCTTAAAGATGAATTAGCCAGACTTGAGGCTCCCGCTACCCTTGAAGGCCTCATCAAACTGGCCATTCAGCTCAACCGCCATCTGCGGGAGCAATGATCAGAAAGGACTAATTCCTACAGACCCACCTGGATGCTGCCCAGGATTCCATCCGCACCTACACCTATGCCTGTTTCCTCGCCTGCTTCTGCTACTAAAGGAGAACCAATGCAGATTGGACTGGTATGCAATGCTTTATCTCCAGATGAAAAGATGCGAAGGCCTCAGGCTAATCTCTGCCTCTACTGCAGAGGTACTGGACGCTTCCTACGTAACTGTCCAGTGAGACCCAGTAAGTTCTTCCCTCCATGTCCTGTCTACTTCCAAATATCCGGATCTTCTTCAGCTTACCTTGTTTTACCCAGCTTACCTTGTTTTTGTTGGCACCTCAGAAATTGCCACAGGAGCCCTTCTGTCACAACGTCAGGGATCCAAAGCTCTGCTTCACCCAGTGGCTTTCTTCTCCAAGAAAATGAGTTAGCCTGAGAAGAACTATGATGTGGGTGACCGGGAACTGCTGGCTAATAAATCAGCCCTGGAAGAATGGCGATACCTGCTGGAAGGTGATGCTCACCCCATCCTGTTTTTTATTGATCATAAAAATTTTGAATATCTCAGAACTGCCAAGTGATTAAGACCACGACAGGCCCGATGGGCTTTGTTCTTTTCAAGATTCAATTTTCATCTTACCTATCCCCCAGGGTCCAAGAACGAAAAAGCGGATGCTCTTTCTTTTATGTTCCCAGAGACTCCCGAAATAGCTGAATCCAGTACCATTTTGTAAATAAACAAAAGGCGCCTCTAAGTGTAGAAGAAAAACTTTTTAATATCCCAACTGGGTTTAAAAGCACAACCGGCTCCCACAGCGTTCCAGTGTCTCATTGGGCTGTTGACGGTGACAGACCCAGTGAAACATACATACATCACTCTGATGATTTTCCTCTGCCGTGACCCCTTCCAATGCCGTTTTTTACCACTTCCATGATGTGCCCGGTTTATTCCTTCATCTTGTAAGTGCTTTTAAACCCAGTTGGGATATTAAAAAGTGTTTCTTCTACACTTAGAGGCGCCTTTTGTTTGTTTATATCTCCATAGATCTTGCTTTGTTCTGTTAAGCTGCAGCCATTAGTGTTGAAGACTTCTCATACCATCATCATCATTATATTGAATGGACTTTTTATATAGAGACTTTTTTAGATATAATGAGGTCTTGAGCGCCCTAATCTCCTTACTTTTCGGTACCATTTTGTCACCACATAACTTTTTACTAATTCAACCTGATCTAGGTACATCAATCAAGCAAGCTTCTTCTCTATCTCCTGAATCTGAAACCCTCTCGTTGAGGAAACATGAGGGACTCTTATGGCACGAGGACAAGATCTTCATCCCTCAGGAAGTAAGAACTCAAGTCCTTAAGGGCTGTCATGATCGTCTGCTTGCAGGTCACTTTGGAGTCCGGAAAACATGTGAACTCGTTCAAAAATCCTTCTGGGGGCCCAATCTGAGAAGATTATAAGGACTATGTAAACTCTTGTGTAACATGTCTTCACAGCAAAGGTAGTAATACGAAAGCCTGGGGCCTGCTGAGACCTCTTCCCATTCCAGAACAGCCCTGGACCATGCTGTCAATGGATTTTATTGTGGACTTACCCCCTCAGAGGGATTCACCACCATCCTGGTAGTCGTTGATGGATTTTTCAAGATGGCCCACTTTTTACCCATGATAAGCACTCCCTCATCCCCAGATATGGCACACCTTTTTATCAAAGAGATCGTATGGTTGCATGGATTACCCAGCAGTATTGTCTCCGTCAGAGGGGTGCAATTTCCTTCCACATTTCAAGAAGCCATGCAGAAGGCCCAGGAGGATTACAAAAAAACACTTTGACAAAAGGAGAAGAGAAAATCCAAAACTGAAGGTTGGGGACAAAGTTTGGATTTCCACAGCAAATCATAGACTCATGTGTTCCTCTCGGAAATTGGGCTCAAGGTTTAGTGGACCTTTCAAGATTAAGAGAGAAATCAACCCTGTGGCATTTGAACTGGACCTACCAAGCTCATATAAAATTCTTCCAGTCTTCCACATCTCCTTACACAAACCAGCAGTGTTCAGCTCATTTCCTGAAAGAGAAGAGCTACCTGCACCACCAATTACTGAAGGAGAGGACATGGAGTTTGAGGTGGAGGCCATTGTAGATGGTCGAAGGAGGGGGAGACAAGTGCAATATCTTATTAAATGGAAAGGATATCCACCTGAAGAAAACTCATGGGAACCAGCAAATAACGTGCACGCTCCTAAACTTCTTCAGGAGTTCTTCAACAGATTTCCAGAAAAATAAGCAGGCCTGGGCATCCAGAGGTTGCCTCTGGGGGGAGGGGGGGCTTGGGGGCACTGTCAGGGAAGAATAAGAAGAAGAATTGACAGATATGCCAATATCCAATATGGCCACACCAGTCCGCACATGCGCATTAGCGACCGGCACGCGAAAAAGCGCGCACGTATGTAAAACATCCTAATTGCCAGTGTTTGCTGGCCTATATAAGGACTCCAGTGGCACTCACAAATCACTGGATTATCGTCAGCTCTGTATCCTATGTTCCTTGCTCCTGTCTGATTACCTGTTACCGACCCGGCTTACCCTGACCTGCTCTGGCTTTTCTCCTGGCTCTGAACCCAGCTTGTTTCATGGACCTGCTCTTGCCTGTTCCAGATTGACTTCCTGTGTTTGACCCCAGCTTGATCTTAACTAGGCTTCCTGCCTCTGCTTCTGACTGCCTTCCTGCGTTTGACCCCCTGTCTGCCTTCTGACGTTGTCTCTGATTAACGATCTGTCAAGATCCACCAGTACCCCCAGAGAATCATTGGCTGTGACCACCTTCTCTGCTCCATAGTGTCCCGCTTCTGGAACCATCAGACAGCTTCACCGGCAGGCAACCCGTGTATCTCTGGGCATAGCACCCTCTGTCTCCAACTCCAGAGGTGCTCTGCACTCAGCTGTAAGGAGAGCCCTTTCATCACCTTAGCCTCCAGTCAGGTACGTGACACCTGAAGAAGCAAAATATTGTGAAATGCTTCAATTCCATACGCTTGTTGCACTTATATACCTGGCTACTTTCATGATATGTTTTTATTGAGATTCTTTTAATTGAAATGAAATAAATATTTGTTTTTGTATCAAATTTTTCTTGATTTTCTTCCCATAGTTAGGCACGTTTAAGTCCCTTTTTTGTTTAGAATTGGATTTCTGCTTTAAGGTGCAGTCTTTCTCCACCTCTATTCTTTCTTTTTTTGTAAAATGTAATTTTATAAGCCAAAAGTCAATCATCCACCAAGAAAATTATAATAACTATTTCAAGTAGACCCACATTGGTATGAAGCAAGCAACAATGGCATAACCTGTACCTTATCACTTGCTTATTAAAACTACAAAACTACAGGGGTATTCAGTAAGATAACACCCTCAGCACTTTCAAGGTTTACTTTATCATTAATACCCTGTGTGAACCTTTTACTTCCAACCTACAGACACCATGGAAAACGTCCAACTCAAGTCTCCAGCTTCCAATAAGACAGTGTAAACAGCGTCTCATGGTGAGGTTCAGTTAAACATTGTGACCGCTGTCCAGAGATGAAACACAGAGATAACTGCTGAGCTCCTATATTCCTTTGTGCACTTCAGTCATGACCCTAATTAATGTACCTTGTTTAAACATGCATTTCTCCAGCTAATGGGTGGCTCTGTTTAGACAATTAGGAGTAGCTGACAAGGAAATATTCCATCAAACCTGGTCATAAAAAGTACATTATGCTGTATTATTATGAGTCAAGTAGCATTTATTACCTGTTCGCTACAATACAGGGCTATCAATCATTACCTGCCATTGAGCTATGTTAACATGAGATCAAAGAGTGAAAGCCAAGTTATACAAACAAGGGCACATAAAAATCGCCTTAGCATTTTACATATATAGTAAAGTGAACATATTTGAACCTCCCATAGAAATTGATTTACATTAGCTGGGATAGATAGATAAAGTTTAAGGTTACAATTGTAAACAATTACTAAATGATCTCTGTGCATGTATGTATAAGCAGTATATAGAAAAGTTCAGCTTAGAAAGATTTTTAAGGTACAAGTGCACACTGGATTCTGTTTAAATATTAGCTATTTATGCTTGAAGTTATGGTCGGTGCTACAAACTTCTCTGATGGTGGTCGCATCTCGAGAGGTTAAAGCAGATATTCTATGTTGCACAATGCAAAGAATAAAGACATATGTTACAAAAAACTTTATACAGTTTAAGTATATGTAAAGTTAGAATTTTTTTTAAGCTTTGGATAGACTAGGAAGAGGTTAGACCAACCATACTCAAGCCAGCTGTACGACACCAGTGATCTTTTTTTCTGCCTGTAAGGCATGTTTACAAAGGGCACATTACTGTGGGCACTGTGCAGGTCCATTTTTCCTGGCATGGGGAAGCACAAGTGTTGCATGCATCCCTATGCCAGCATCCCATTCATTTCTATTGGGACATGCGGCTGCATGATCACAACTGTTGTACCCTAATATAACATGCAGGTGAGTGCGGGTGCGAGTCCCTGAATGCACCCTGTATGCATTCGGAGACCCACACTCACCCACATGTCATATTAAGACACAGCAGCTGTCTCCATGCGGCCACATGTCCCAACAGAAATGAATGGGATGCCAGCACTGGTATGCATGCAACACTTGTGAATCCCTGTGCTAGGAAAACGCAATCCTGTATGGGGCCTGAACCTCGTGTGTACGAGCCCTATGGGTGGCATTCTGAATACCACCGTAAGGGGCCCTTCTTCCTGTATTTTTCCCACTGACCTCCAATGAATTGGTTTTAGCAGGAGTTCCCCAAAACCTAAAAGTATTCCAAGGGTTTCTCTAGGTAAAAATGTAGAGAAAGGCTAGGTTAGACTCTAATTCAGGTTTATCTTATTGCTATCAGTGTCCCTACTGGGGAAATTCACCACTCTATTCGCCCTTATGACCATAGTCAACAAGACAGATAACACCAGAAAAAGGTGAGGGTAAATCCTCCAATGGGGACACATGCTTCAGTGACAACTGCTTAAAAGGTTATACCTTTAACTTTGGAGAGATTTCCTTACACTTTTTGTTGTGTCTACGGGATAGGAAGTAAAGAGAAATCTCCCTAAAGAGACACATCAAAGATTAACTGAAGAGGGAAATAGTGATAATAAAGGCTATTTTTTTCTTTTTGAAAGCAATAAAAAAGAGGTAATACCTGCTCTGTGCCACTATATTGCACAGAAAGGTCACTCCCCTTCACTTCTGGCAGTCCCCATCAGCTCTCTTTTGGGTGCCTTCTGTAAGCAGGCTGGGTGCTAAAAAGGCACTCACATATGAGAAATCCTATTGGGTCTCAAGAATAAGGGGGACATTTTCCAGTGGGGGAAATGGAGAAAAGGGGATTTCCCTCACATTTCCTGATGAATCTAGAGGCCAGGAAGAGAAATCTCTCTAAAGAAAGACAGATGGAAAAATATAACCTGAACACAGTTTTAACCTTTCCATACTCTTAAAAAAAAACAGTTTTGTCTTTTATAATACCTTAAACTGCTGGTTGTGCACAGGTTAATGTATATTAATTACATTTAGCACTCTATTGAGCTAATCTGAAAATTCTTCAGCCTCGTGGATTATGTATTTTTGAACAAAGCAGACAGGTTTACAAAACTCTCAGAATAAAAAAAAAACTTTTTAAGCTCATAAAGGTAAAATCTATGGATTTCTGTTGAGAGATTATATTACAGTATAACTGAAACCTTATTTTAGAGAGTGGAGAGGGATTAGAACACCTGTCAGGTTTTTATTGCTGTCCGTCTCTCTGTTAGGGAGACTCAACCACTCCATTTGTCCTGGTCACCATTACCACTGAAAGTGAAAGTGAGAGAAAATTTCAAATTTTAAGAACAGCAATAGAGTGTACATACTAGCTCTGGGGACCCCGGTGGTGGGGATTTCCCTTACCTGCTCTGGCTATGGGACAGCAAGTGAAGAAAAATCTTCCCAATGAGAAACAGATGGCAAAAAAAAAATGACAGGGGTGATAAAATTCTACTTTAACATTGAAGATACACTCCACTCCAATTAAAATATAAAGTATTAAAGCGCATACTGGGGACCCTTTTTTCATTCTAGGATGCCTGTACTATTGTCATTCCTAGTTGACAGCTCTAAGACCTGGCAATTGACTGCTTTGAGTGTTGCATTTTGGTTGAGGCAATTGGCATGTCACATGTTTTCCTGTACCTGGAAGCACCTGTTTTGTTTGCAGACTGACAGTGGAGTTTGGCAGGGTCAGGGAGAGGCAATAAAAATAAATATAGGCACCAAAAGTTGGCGGTTTTGGCCTTTTGCTAAAGTTTAGTTTAAAATATGCTAACCCATGTTTGCGTAATATATAAGAATTGAATTAAAGTACCCATTCAGCAAAAGATTTATAAAGTCATTCGAAAATCCCAAATATTGACAGTGATATTGTTTTCTATGCCTGATGTTAGTAGGGTCAATTCACTAAGAGTTAAATACTCCTTTGCTTTAAAAAAACAAACTACTTCCGGTTCCGGCACCACATGAGGAGGTAGGCAGAGCAAGCTCCCACTGCACACCTCTCTAAACCCGCTTCTAAAGCCACTAAACACCTTGGGGACATCCCCCTCCTTCCCCGGTATGAGGCGAGACCCACATGGATTGGTTTGTGGAGCGTTTCCGCAACCGATTGTTCTCCACCAGTATGCAGCCCTCAGCAGATGTGGCGGCAGCCAATAAGATGGTGCCTGCACCCAGCCCCATAGATACGGTGCAGTCTCCCACAGGCATAACAGCCAGCGATCCTACCTCCCCTGCAGGCATAGCCCAGGCAGTAGTAGCCCTTCTGACACCTATTGGCTGCCACAGTAGATGCAGCAGTGCAGAGGGCAATGGAACAGTTTCATATTTAATTCCAGAACCAGGCTCAACGTATTTCTCACACAGAGGAGTGGATCTCCTCACTGGAGGATGACACTACAGCTCATGCTGCTGTTCTTGCACGCCTTACACACTCAAATAAAGAATTGTGGGATAAATTGGACGATTTAGAGAATCGTTCGAGAATAAATAATCTACAGATTATTGGACTGCCAGAATCATTCCCTAACGCACAGCTCACAGATATATGTGCCAAAACTACCCCTAAGCAACTGGCCCTCCGCACACGTGCATCATTGAGTGTGCTCACCGCATAGGCCAGCACACTGACCACTGTGCTAAACCCAGAGCAGTCATTGTCAGACACCTCAATTACGCTGACAAGAATGTCACCCTGCAGAAATTCCATAGCACGCGAACCCACTCTATTGATGGCGCAGACCTGCTGGTGTTCGCCAATTACTCTATGGAGGTGATGAAACAGCGTAAAGCATTTTCATCAATCTGCTCGACCTTGTTCAACAACCACGTCAGGTTCACCTTGGCCTACCCGGCTGTTCTCCATATCATATCTCCTACAGGGGCACATCACACTTTCTCATCCCCAGCTGAGGTGGAGCACTACCTTAATCACCCTACAGACATGGATACGGAACACAATAATTCTGCTGGGGGCTCTCCCTCAAGAGCCGTTAAGGACTCCCGGACCTCAACTAAGAGCCAACCCAGTCCTGAAAAGCCCCCATACAAGCGCAGTCATTCCACCAATCAAGCTAACCGCTCAGAAATTTGCGGAAGTATTCCTGATGCCACCCGAACTCCTGAGTTCTGCTGGGAGCTGGTAACTTAATCTCCTACTCCTTTTAAACTTCCTGATTAGGGATGAGCTTCGTGTTCGAGTCGAACCCATGTTCGACTCGAACATCGGCTGTTCGATCGTTCGCCGAATTGCGAACGATATGGGCCGTTCGCGCCAAATTCGTGTGGCGCGTCACGGCCCATAATTCACTGCGGCATCGCAGTGCATTGCTTGCTGATGATTGGCCAAGCATGCACTATGACCCGCATGCTTGGCCAATCACAGCGCCGCCTTAACAGAGAGCCATAATTGGCCAAAGCCAAGGAGGCTTTGGCCAATTATGGCTCAGGGGATTTAGTACACGCCCCACACTATATAAGGCCGCCTGCACGGCGGCCCTGTGCAGTGTGTTCTGGTGTGCTTAGAGAGAGAGAGAGAGACAGTGTCATTTCATTTGAGTTAGCTAGATTAGGCAGGACAGTCAGTCAGTTAGCTGCACTTAAAGTGTATTGTGTATATATATGCATCCCAGGTGTTGCATATATATATATATACACTGTATTCAGTTTAGCTAGATCCATTCCTGTTATCTTCTAGACTATTTACATTTAGTGCAGTGCGTCCTGCTCACAGTGTTCAGCTAGATCCGTTCCTGTTATATTCCTACTGACAGGCAGGCTTGTCTTGTTACAGTATTTTGAAGAAAATTACTGGTGTTCTTTTGATCCTATTAGTACCACAGTCAGGCAGCTAGACTATTTACATTTAGTGCAGTGCGTCCTGCTCACAGTGTTCAGCTATCTGTTATCTTCTTACTGACAGGCAGGCTTGTCTTTTTACAGTATTTTAAAGAAAATTACTGGTGTTCTTTTGATCCTATTAGTACCACAGTCAGGCAGCTAGACTATTTACAGTTAGTGCAGTGCGTCCTGCCCACAGTGTTCTGCTAAACCTACAAGTAAGTGGGGTGCGTCCTGCTCACAGTGTTCAGCTAAACCTACAAGTTAGTGGGGTGCGTCCACCTCACAGTGTTCAGCTAAACCTACAAGCTAGTGGGGTGCGTCCTGCTCACAGTGTTCAGCTAGATCCGTTTCTGTTATCTTCTTACTGACAGGCAGGCTTGTCTTGTTACAGTAAATACAGCTACCTGAAGAAAATTGCTGGTGTTCTTTTGATCCTATTAGTACCACAGTCAGGCAGCTAGACTATTTACAGTTAGTGCAGTGCGTCCTGCTCACAGTGTTCTGCTAAACCTACAAGTTAGTGGGGTGCGTCCTGCTCACAGTGTTCAGCTAAACCTACAAGTTAGTGGGGTGCGTCCACCTCACAGTGTTCAGCTAAACCTACAAGCTAGTGGGGTGCGTCCTGCTCACAGTGTTCAGCTAGATCCGTTTCTGTTATCTTCTTACTGACAGGCAGGCTTGTCTTGTTACAGTAAATACAGCTACCTGAAGAAAATTGCTGGTGTTCTTTTGATCCTATTAGTACCACAGTCAGGCAGCTAGACTATTTACAGTTAGTGCAGTGCGTCCTGCTCACAGTGTTCTGCTAAACCTACAAGTTAGTGGGGTGCGTCCTGCTCACAGTGTTCAGCTAAACCTACAAGTTAGTGGGGTGCGTCCACCTCACAGTGTTCAGCTAAACCTACAAGCTAGTGGGGTGCGTCCTGCTTACAGTGTTCAGCTAGATCCGTTTCTGTTATCTTCTTACTGACAGGCAGGCTTGTCTTGTTACAGTAAATACAGCTACCTGAAGAAAATTGCTGGTGTTCTTTTGATCCTAATAGTACCACAGTCAGGCAGCTAGACTATTTACAGTTAGTGCAGTGCGTCCTGCCCACAGTGTTCTGCTAAACCTACAAGTAAGTGGGGTGCATCCTGCTCACAGTGTTCAGCTAAACCTACAAGTTAGTGGGGTGCGTCCACCTCACAGTGTTCAGCTAAACCTACAAGCTAGTGGGGTGCGTCCTGCTCACAGTGCTCAGCTAGATCCGTTTCTGTTATCTTCTTACTGACAGGCAGGCTTGTCTTGTTACAGTAAATACAGCTACCTGAAGAAAATTGCTGGTGTTCTTTTGATCCTATTAGTACCACAGTCAGGCAGCTAGACTATTTACAGTTAGTGCAGTGCGTCCTGCTCACAGTGTTCTGCTAAACCTACAAGTTAGTGGGGTGCGTCCTGCTCACAGTGTTCAGCTAAACCTACAAGTTAGTGGGGTGCGTCCACCTCACAGTGTTCAGCTAAACCTACAAGCTAGTGGGGTGCGTCCTGCTCACAGTGCTCAGCTAGATCCGTTTCTGTTATCTTCTTACTGACAGGCAGGCTTGTCTTGTTACAGTAAATACAGCTACCTGAAGAAAATTGCTGGTGTTCTTTTGATCCTATTAGTACCACAGTCAGGCAGCTAGACTATTTACAGTTAGTGCAGTGCGTCCTGCTCACAGTGTTCTGCTAAACCTACAAGTTAGTGGGGTGCGTCCTGCTCACAGTGTTCAGCTAAACCTACAAGTTAGTGGGGTGCGTCCACCTCACAGTGTTCAGCTAAACCTACAAGCTAGTGGGGTGCGTCCTGCTCACAGTGTTCAGCTAGATCCGCTTCTGTTATCTTCTTACTGACAGGCAGGCTTGTCTTGTTACAGTAAATACAGCTACCTGAAGAAAATTGCTGGTGTTCTTTTGATCCTATTAGTACCACAGTCAGGCAGCTAGACTATTTACAGTTAGTGCAGTGCGTCCTGCTCACAGTGTTCTGCTAAACCTACAAGTTAGTGGGGTGCGTCCTGCTCACAGTGTTCAGCTAAACCTACAAGTTAGTGGGGTGCGTCCACCTCACAGTGTTCAGCTAAACCTACAAGCTAGTGGGGTGCGTCCTGCTCACAGTGTTCAGCTAGATCCGTTTCTGTTATCTTCTTACTGACAGGCAGGCTTGTCTTGTTACAGTAAATACAGCTACCTGAAGAAAATTGCTGGTGTTCTTTTGATCCTATTAGTACCACAGTCAGGCAGCTAGACTATTTACAGTTAGTGCAGTGCGTCCTGCCCACAGTGTTCTGCTAAACCTACAAGTAAGTGGGGTGCGTCCTGCTCACAGTGTTCAGCTAAACCTACAAGTTAGTGGGGTGCGTCCACCTCACAGTGTTCAGCTAAACCTACAAGCTAGTGGGGTGCGTCCTGCTCACAGTGCTCAGCTAGATCCGTTTCTGTTATCTTCTTACTGACAGGCAGGCTTGTCTTGTTACAGTAAATACAGCTACCTGAAGAAAATTGCTGGTGTTCTTTTGATCCTATTAGTACCACAGTCAGGCAGCTAGACTATTTACAGTTAGTGCAGTGCGTCCTGCTCACAGTGTTCTGCTAAACCTACAAGTTAGTGGGGTGCGTCCTGCTCACAGTGTTCAGCTAAACCTACAAGTTAGTGGGGTGCGTCCACCTCACAGTGTTCAGCTAAACCTACAAGCTAGTGGGGTGCGTCCTGCTCACAGTGTTCAGCTAGATCCGTTTCTGTTATCTTCTTACTGACAGGCAGGCTTGTCTTGTTACAGTAAATACAGCTACCTGAAGAAAATTGCTGGTGTTCTTTTGATCCTATTAGTACCACAGTCAGGCAGCTAGACTATTTACAGTTAGTGCAGTGCGTCCTGCTCACAGTGTTCTGCTAAACCTACAAGTTAGTGGGGTGCGTCCTGCTCACAGTGTTCAGCTAAACCTACAAGTTAGTGGGGTGCGTCCACCTCACAGTGTTCAGCTAAACCTACAAGCTAGTGGGGTGCGTCCTGCTCACAGTGTTCAGCTAGATCCGTTTCTGTTATCTTCTTACTGACAGGCAGGCTTGTCTTGTTACAGTAAATACAGCTACCTGAAGAAAATTGCTGGTGTTCTTTTGATCCTATTAGTACCACAGTCAGGCAGCTAGACTATTTACAGTTAGTGCAGTGCGTCATGCTCACAGTGTTCTGCTAAACCTACAAGTTAGTGGGGTGCGTCCTGCTCACAGTGTTCAGCTAAACCTACAAGTTAGTGGGGTGCATCCACCTCACAGTGTTCAGCTAAACCTACAAGCTAGTGGGGTGCGTCCTGCTCACAGTGTTCAGCTAGATCCATTCCTGTTATCTTCTTACTGACAGGCAGGCTTGTCTTGTTACAGTAAATACAGCTACCTGAAGAAAATTGCTGGTGTTCTTTTGATCCTATTAGTACCACAGTCAGGCAGCTAGACTATTTACAGTTAGTGCAGTGCGTCCTGCTCACAGTGTTCTGCTAAACCTACAAGTTAGTGGGGTGCGTCCTGCTCACAGTGTTCAGCTAAACCTACAAGTTAGTGGGGTGCGTCCACCTCACAGTGTTCAGCTAAACCTACAAGTTAGTGGGGTGCGTCCTGCTCACAGTGTTCAGCTAGATCCGTTCCTGTTATCTTCTTACTGACAGGCAGGCTTGTCTTGTTACAGTATTTTAAAGAAAATTACTGATGTTCTTTTGATCCTATTAGTACCACAGTCAGACAGCTAGACTATTTACAGTTAGTGCAGTGCGTCCTGCTCACAGTGTTCTGCTAAACCTACAAGTTAGTGGGGTGCGTCCTGCTCACAGTGTTCAGCTAAACCTACAAGTTAGTGGGGTGCGTCCACCTCACAGTGTTCAGCTAAACCTACAAGCTAGTGGGGTGCGTCCTGCTCACAGTGTTCAGCTAGATCCGTTTCTGTTATCTTCTTACAGACAGGCAGGCTTGTCTTGTTACAGTAAATACAGCTACCTGAAGAAAATTGCTGGTGTTCTTTTGATCCTATTAGTACCACAGTCAGGCAGCTAGACTATTTACAGTTAGTGCAGTGCGTCCTGCTCACAGTGTTCTGCTAAACCTACAAGTTAGTGGGGTGCGTCCACCTCACAGTGTTCAGCTAAAGCTACCTGTAGAAGGTTGGTGGTGTTCTCATACTACAGGCAGGCAGTTGATTTTGCTAGCTGCAGTATCAGTATATATATATATATATATATATATATATATATATCCCAGCTTAGTGCAGCTACAGGACATTAGTATGTCTGGAAGGCCAAGAAGGAGAGGCAGACAGTCACAAGCCAATAAGAGAGGGCAAGCAGGCTCTGTGTTTAGTGCTGGTCATGGAGACGGTGCATCCTCATCAGCACGTGGCCATGGGACACGCTTGGCCTTTTTTTCGGCAGCTGGCCATGTTGAGCCGCAACATGCGGAAGACTTGGTCGAGTGGATGACCAAGCCGTCCTCATCCTCCTCATCCTCTCTCACCCATGCCCAGGGTACTTTGTCTGGCAAAGCAGCGGCCTCTTCCCTCGGCTCAATGTCATCAGTGACTCCTTCCCTAGCCCCACCATGTCCTCCTGAGGAGTCCCTCGAACTGTTTGACCACAGTGTTGGGTACATGCTCCAGGAGGATGCCCAGCGTTTGGAAGGCTCTGATGATGATACTGAGCTCGATGAAGGCAGTAACACGAGCACGGACAGAGGGGGTGCCCAAGAAGGACAGCAATCTGGCAGTCATGCTCCCCCTGCTGCAGCATACTGCCAGGTTTGCTCCAGTGATGAGGAGGGAGGGGATGATGAGGTCACTGACTCAACGTGGGTGCCTGATAGGAGAGAGGAGGAGGAGGAGGAGGAGGCGGCACATCACCAACGAGGCAGGATGCCCTCCAGGGGCCAGCCTAAGGGCAGCACATTGACTGCATCACACCCCAAAGCTCCACATGTGCAGGGTGCTGCAGTCTCTGCGCGTTATTCAAAAAGTTCTTTGGTGTGGGCCTTTTTTGAGACGAGTGCATCAGATCGCACCGCTGCTATTTGCAACATATGTCTCAAGCGTATCTCGCGTGGCCAAAACATCTCCCGCTTGGGTACCACATGCTTGACCAGACATATGTTGACCTGCCATGCAGTTCGTTGGCAAGCGTATCTAAAAGACCCACACCAAAGAACAAAGAGGACCTCTGCTTGCTCCTCATCAGCTGAGATTTCCAACCCCACTAGACCTTCAGTCCTCTCTGAGACCTGCACTGAGAGGAATGAAGGTGTAGAATTAGGTGTGTCACAGCCACGTACTTGTGGGCAATCTGATTTTGGTACACCGACGTCAGATTGTACCAGGCAAATTTCCCTGCCCCAGCTGCTGCACCGCCGAAAGAAGTTTGCTCCCAGCCATCCACATGCCCAACGGTTGAATGCTAGCTTGGCAGAATTGCTAGCACTTCAACTGCTGCCTTTTCAGTTGGTAGACTCTGCCCCCTTCCGTGAGTTTGTGGAATGTGCGGTTCCTCAGTGGCAGGTACCCAAACGCCACTTTTTCTCACGGAAGGCGATTCCGGCTCTCTACCAGCATGTGGAAGGCAATGTCCATGCCTCGCTGGACAGAGCGGTCAGCGGTAAGGTGCATATTACCGCTGACTCATGGTCCAGCAGGCATGGACAGGGACGTTACCTAAGTTTCACGGCGCATTGGGTGACTCTGCTGGCAGCTGGGAAGGATGCAGGACAAGGTGCAGTAGTGTTGGAGGTTGTTCCGCCACCACGCCTCCACAATGCTAATGATTGTGACACACCTCTCTCCTCCACCCCCTCCTCTTCTTCTTCCTCCATGGCCTCTTCCTCGGAACCAGCGGTGCTCCGTAGTCGTTCAAGGGGCTACGCAAGTACGCAGGCCAAAAGATGCCATGCGGTGCTTGAGCTGGTGTGCTTAGGGGACAGGAGCCACACTGGGGCAGAGGTTCTGTCAGCTCTGCAGGGGCAGGTTCAGAGGTGGTTGAAGCCACGCCAACTTAAGGCAGGAATGGTGGTTTGCGACAATGGCACCAACCTCCTCTCTGCCCTCCGACAGGGACAAATGACCCATGTGCCCTGTTTGGCTCACGTCCTTAACTTGGTGGTGCAGCGGTTCTTGGGCAGGTACCCAGGCTTACAGGAAGTCCTGAGGCAGGCCAGGAAAGTCTGTGTGCATTTCCGCCGGTCATATAATGCCAGTGCTCGGCTGACGGACCTCCAAAAGGAGTTTAACCTGCCCAAGAACCGCCTAATCTGTGACATGCCCACCAGGTGGAACTCAACGTTGGCCATGCTGCAGCGGCTGCACACGCAGCAGAGGGCCATCAATGAGTACCTGTGCGACTATGGCACCAGGACAGGGTCAGGGGAGCTTGGTTTTTTTTCCCCACGCCAGTGGGCCATGATCAGGGATGCATGCACTGTCCTGTCACCATTTGAGGAGGCCACAAGGATGGTGAGCAGTGACAGTGCATGCATCAGTGACACTGTCCCCCTTGTCCACCTGTTGGAGCACACGCTGCGTGGAATAATGGACAGGGCACTTGAGGCAGAACAGAGGCAGGAAGAGGAGGACTTCCTTAGCTCTCAAGGCCCCCTTTATCCAGACAGTGTTCCTGTGTGCCCGCCGATCACACAGGAAGAGGACGAGGAGGAAGAGGAGGAGGAGGAGGAGGAAGATTGTGTCAGTATGGAGGTGGAGCCTGGCACTCAGCATCAGCAGCAGTCTTTAAGGGATCAGTCCCAAGAAACACATGGACTTGTACGTGGCTGGGAGGAGGTGGCTGCGGACCATGTCGTCCTTAGTGACCCAGAGGACTCTGGACCGAACGCCTCAGCAAACCTACGCTGCATGGCCTCCCTGATCCTGCAAAGCCTGCGTAAGGATCCTCGTATTCGTGGTATCAAGGAGAAGGACCAATACTGGCTGGCAACCCTCCTTGATCCACGTTACAAGGGTAAGGTTGCGGACCTTATCTTGCCATCGCAGAGGGAGCAGAGGATGAAACATCTTCGGGAGGCCTTGCAGAAAGGTCTGTGCAACGCGTTCCCAGAGACTGGGAGGTTACAAACTCCTGTTTCTGGACAACGTGTTGCTGAGGCTTCGGTCAGTCAAAGGAGGAGCGGTGGAGAAGGTGGCTGTCTGACCGATGCGTTCAGACAATTTTTTGGTCCGCAGCCCCAAGGTATGATCGGTTCCAGCAACCATCGCCAGCGTCTGTTTTACATGGTGCAGGAATACCTAGGGGCAAGATCAGACTTGGACACTTTTCCCACCGAAAATCCTCTGGGTTACTGGGTCTTGAGGATGGATCACTGGCCAGAGCTTGCACAGTATGCAATTGAGCTACTGGCCTGTCCTGCATCCAGCGTTCTTTCGGAACGCACATTCAGTGCTGCTGGAGGCGTGGTAACCGATCACAGGGTGCGTCTGTCCACTGACTCGGTCGATCGACTGACCTTCTTAAAAATGAATGAGTCTTGGATCACCACCAGCTACCAAGCACCTGATGCTGATGTAACCGAATAATTTTTTTTGAAATCTCAGATCCCTTCAAAGACTGCCTATGCTGATGCTGAGTGACTATCCCTGAGTAATTATCCTCTTCCTCCTCAATCATCACGCTGATAGCTTGTAAGAACATTTTTGGTTCTGGGTGCCACCACCAGTGCCTAAGGCACAATTTTTCAGCCCCTGTTTAACAGGGGCGTGTAATTACGATTTTTGATGTAATACTTTGCAGCAGGGCTCGTTCCTGCATTCCAACTAGAGTGTCTGTGAGGGGTTGCAGTGTTGTGGCACCAGCACCAGTGCCTAAGGCCCAATTTTTCAGCCCTTGTTTAACAGGGGCGTGTAATTACAATTTTTGATGCAATACTTTGCAGCAGGGCTCGTTCCTGCATTCCAACTAGAGTGTCTGTGAGGGGTTGCATTGTTGTGGCACCAGCACCAGTGCCTAAGGCCTAATTTTTCAGCTCCTGTTCAACAGGGGCATGTAATTACAATTCTTGATCTAATATTTCACAGCAGAGCCCTGTGAGGGCTTACAGTGTTGTGGCCACAGCAACACCTAAGGCCCAAATTTCTGCTGAGTATATAGGGCAGGACCCTACTTTCAAACAACTAACTTACAAACAACTCCTACTTGCAAACGGAAGGAGACAACAGGAAGTGAGAATAAATCTACCCCTAGGAAGGGAAATTCTCTCCTGTAAGAGTTAATATGGGAAAAACATTTCTCCTTTCCACTGATGCTTTCCAATCCATTGGGACAAAAAGTGAGGTGAAATCTTCTGAAGAGGAGGAAAGACAGCAAAACAAATGTCACAGGGGTGATAACCCTTCCCTATGTTTTCCAAAAAGCTTAAAAAAGATTTTTTGGCTGGAGCTAAACACGTTAAAAATGTACCCGTTCAAAATTACAAAGAGATTCTACTTAACAACAAACCTACAGCCTGTATACTGCTGTTCAGAGTATATAGGGCCTGGTGGCCCCACACCTTTCCTTATTTTAATTTGGGTGCGGGGTTCCCCTTAATATCCATACAAGACCCAAAGGGCCTGGTAATGGACTGGGGGGTACCCATGCCGTTTGTCTCACTGATTTTCATCCATATTGCCAGGACCCGACATTACATTAAACCCGCAAGCAGTTTTAAATGAGATTTTTTCCTTTAAAAATGACATTTGGTGCAGGGACTGTTCTAAACACGGGAAACACGCGTCACTTTACAGGCATACTATAGACACCCCTCAGGTACGATATTTAAAGGAATATTTCACTTTTTTTTTTTTTACTTTAAGCATCATTAAAATCACTGCTCCCGAAAAAACGGCCGTTTTTAAAAGTTTTTTTTGCATTGATACATGTCCCCTGGGGTAGGACCCGGGTCCCCAAACCCTTTTTAGGACAATACCATGCAAATTAGCCTTTAAAATGAGCACTTTTGATTTCGAACGTTCGAGTCCCATAGACGTCAATGGGGTTCTAACGTTCGTGCGAACTTTCGGTCCGTTCGCAGGTTCTGGCGCGAACCGAACTGGGGGGTGTTCGGCTCATCCCTATTCCTGATATGTTCTGAACAGTGTAACCAGTACCTTAGTTGCTGTTTGATATGCACTGGTTTAGTAGCACTTAGTTTATTAATCACATTTAGGGATGAGCTTCGCGTTCGAGTCGAACCCATGTTCGACTCGAACATCGGCTGTTCGATCGTTCGCCGAATTGCGAACGTTATGGGCCGTTCGCGCCAAATTCGTGTGGAGCGTCACGGCCCATAATTCACTGCGGCATTGCAGTGCATTGCTGGCTGATGATTGGCCAAGCATGCACTATGACCCGCATGCTTGGCCAATCACAGCGCCGTCGGTAGGAGAGCTGTAATTGGCCAAAGCCATGGTGGCTTTAGCCAATTATGGCTCAGGGGGTTTAGAACACGCCCCACACTATATAAGGCCGCCTGCACGGTGGCCCTGTGTAGTGTGTTCCGGCGTGCTGAGAGATAGGGAGAGAGACAGTGTCATTTCATTTGAGTTAGCTAGATTAGGCAGGACAGTCAGTGAGTTAGCTGCACTTACAGTGTATTGTGTACATATATGCATCCCAAGTGTTGCATATATATATATATATATATATATATATATACACTGTATTCAGTTTAGCTAGATCCGTTCCTGTTATCTTCCTACTGACAGGCAGGCTTGTCTTGTTACAGTATTTACAGCTACCTGAAGAAAACTGCTGGTGTTCTTTTGATCCTATTAGTACCACAGTCAGGCAGCTAGACTATTTACAGTTAGTGTAGTGCGTCCTTCTCACAGTGTTCAGTTAAAGCTACAAGTTAGTTTAGTGTGACCTCTGCACAGTGTTCAGCTAAAACTACAAGTTAATGTAGTGCACAGTGTTCAGCTAAAACTACAAGTTAGGGTAGTACGTCCTCCTCACAGTGTTCAACTAAAGCTACAACTTAGTTTAGTGTGACCTCTGCACAGTGTTCAGCTAAAGCTACAAGTTAGGGTAGTACGTCCTCCTCACAGTGTTCAGCTAAAACTACAAGTTGGTGTAGTGTGTCCTCCTCACAGTGTTCAGCGAAAACTACAAGTTAGTGTAGTGCGACATCTGCACAGTGTTCAGCTAAAGCTACAAGTTAGTGTAGTGCGTCCTCCTCTAAAGCTACAAGTTAGGGTAGTGCGTCCTCCTCACAGTGTTCAGCTAAAGCTACAAGTTGGTGTAGTGTGTCCTCCTCACAGTGTTCAGCGAAAACTACAAGTTAGTATAGTGCGACCTCTGCACAGTGTTCAGCTAAAGCTACAAGATAGTGTAGTGCGACCTCTGCACAGTGTTCAGCTAAAGCTACAAGTTAGTGTAGTGCGTCCTCCTCTAAAGCTACAAGTTAGGGTAGTGTGTCCTCCTCACAGTGTTCAGCTAAAGCTACAAGTTGGTGTAGTGTGTCCTCCTCACAGTGTTCAGCGAAAACTACAAGTAAGTGTAGTGTGACCTCTGCACAGTGTTCAGCTAAAGCTACAAGTTAGTGTAGTGCGTCATCCTCACAGTGTTCAGCTAAAACTACAAGTTAGTGTAGTGAGACCTCTGCACAGTGTTCAGCTAAAGCTACAAGTTAGTGTAGTGCGTCCTGCTCACAGTGTTCAGCTAAAACTACAAGTTAGTGTAGTGCGACCTCTGCACAGTGTTCAGCTAAAGCTACAAGTTAGTGTAGTGAGACCTCTGCACAGTGTTCAGCTAAAGTTACAAGTTTGTGTAGTGCGTCCTGCTCACAGTGTTCAGCTAAAACTACAAGTTAGTGTAGTGCGACCTCTGCACAGTGTTCAGCTAAAGCTACAAGTTAGTGTAGTGTGTCCTCCTCATAGTGTTCAGCTAAAACTACAAGTTAGTGTAGTGAGACATCTGCACAGTGTTCAGCTAAAGCTACAAGTTAGTGTAGTGCGTCCTCCTCACAGTGTTCAGCTAAAGCTACAAGTTAGTTTAGTGTGACCTCTGCACAGTGTTCAGCTAAAGCTACAAGTTAGGGTAGTGCGTCCTCCTCACAGTGTTCTGCCAAAGCTACAAGTTGGTGTAGTGTGTCCTCCTCACAGTGTTCAGCGAAAACTACAAGTTAGTGTAGTGCGACATCTGCACAGTGTTCAGCTAAAGCTACAAGTTAGTGTAGTGCGTCTTCCTCTAAACCTACAAGTTAGGGTAGTGCGTCCTCCTCACAGTGTTCAGCTAAAACTACAAGTTGGTGTAGTGTGTCTTCCTCACAGTGTTCAGCGAAAACTACAAGTTAGTGTAGTGCGACCTCTGCACAGTGTTCAGCTAAAGCTACAAGTTGGTGTAGTGCGTCCTCCTCACAGTGTTCAGCTAAAACTACAAGTTAGTGTAGTGAGACCTCTGCACAGTGTTCAGCTAATGCTACAAGTTAGTGTAGTGCGTCCTGCTCACAGTGTTCAGCTAAAACTACAAGTTAGTGTAGTGCGACCTCTGCACAGTGTTCAGCTAAAGCTACAAGTTAGTGTAGTGAGACCTCTGCACAGTGTTCAGCTAAAGCTACAAGTTAGTGTAGTGCGTCCTACTCACAGTGTTCAGCTAAAACTACAAGTTAGTGTAGTGCGACCTCTGCACAGTGTTCAGCTAAAGCTACAAGTTAGTGTAGTGCGTCCTCCTCAGTGTTCAGCTAAAATTACAAGTTAGTGTAGTGTGACCTCTGCACAGTGTTCAGCTAAAGCTACAAGTTGGTGTAGTGTGTCCTCCTCACAGTGTTCAGCGAAAACTACAAGTTAGTGTAGTGCGACCTCTGCACAGTGTTCAGCTAAAGCTACAAGTTAGTGTAGTGCGTCCTCCTCTAAAGCTACAAGTTAGGGTAGTGTGTCCTCCTCACAGTGTTCAGCTAAAGCTACAAGTTGGTGTAGTGTGTCCTCCTCACAGTGTTCAGCGAAAACTACAAGTTAGTGTAGTGCGACCTCTGCACAGTGTTCAGCTAAAGCTACAAGTTAGGGTAATGTGTCCTCCTCACAGTGTTCAGCTAAAACTACAAGTAAGTGTAGTGTGACCTCTGCACAGTGTTCAGCTAAAGCTACAAGTTAGTGTAGTGCGTCATCCTCACAGTGTACAGCTAAAACTACAAGTTAGTGTAGTGAGACCTCTGCACAGTGTTCAGCTAAAGCTACAAGTTAGTGTAGTGCGTCCTGCTCACAGTGTTCAGCTAAAACTACAAGTTAGTGTAGTGCGACCTCTGCACAGTGTTCAGCTAAAGCTACAAGTTAGTGTAGTGAGACCTCTGCACAGTGTTCAGCTAAAGCTACAAGTTTGTGTAGTGCGTCCTGCTCACAGTGTTCAGCTAAAACTACAAGTTAGTGTAGTGCGACCTCTGCACAGTGTTCAGCTAAAGCTACAAGTTAGTGTAGTGTGTCCTCCTCTTAGTGTTCAGCTAAAACTACAAGTTAGTGTAGTGAGACATCTGCACAGTGTTCAGCTAAAGCTACAAGTTAGTGCAGTGCGTCCTCCTCACAGTGTTCAGCTAAAGCTACAAGTTAGTTTAGTGTGACCTCTGCACAGTGTTCAGCTAAAGCTACAAGTTAGGGTAGTGCGTCCTCCTCACAGTGTTCTGCCAAAGCTACAAGTTGGTGTAGTGTGTCCTCCTCACAGTGTTCAGCGAAAACTACAAGTTAGTGTAGTGCGACATCTGCACAGTGTTCAGCTAAAGCTACAAGTTAGTGTAGTGCGTCTTCCTCTAAACCTACAAGTTAGGGTAGTGCGTCCTCCTCACAGTGTTCAGCTAAAGCTACAAGTTGGTGTAGTGTGTCCTCCTCACAGTGTTCAGCGAAAACTACAAGTTAGTGTAGTGCGACCTCTGCACAGTGTTCAGCTAAAGCTACAAGTTGGTGTAGTGCGTCCTCCTCACAGTGTTCAGCTAAAACTACAAGTTAGTGTAGTGCGACCTCTGCACAGTGTTCAGCTAAAGCTACAAGTTAGTGTAGTGCGTCCTCCTCACAGTGTTCAGCTAAAACTACAAGTTAGTGTAGTGAGACCTCTGCACAGTGTTCAGCTAATGCTACAAGTTAGTGTAGTGCGTCCTGCTCACAGTGTTCAGCTAAAACTACAAGCTAGTGTAGTGCGACCTCTGCACAGTGTTCAGCTAAAGCTACAAGTTAGTGTAGTGAGACCTCTGCACAGTGTTCAGCTAAAGCTACAAGTTAGTGTAGTGCGTCCTGCTCACAGTGTTCAGCTAAAACTACAAGTTAGTGTAGTGCGACCTCTGCACAGTGTTCAGCTAAAGCTACAAGTTAGTGTAGTGCGTCCTCCTCATAGTGTTCAGCTAAAATTACAAGTTAGTGTAGTGTGACCTCTGCACAGTGTTCAGCTAAAGCTACAAGTTGGTGTAGTGTGTCCTCCTCACAGTGTTCAGCGAAAACTACAAGTTAGTGTAGTGCGACCTCTGCACAGTGTTCAGCTAAAGCTACAAGTTAGTGTAGTGCGTCCTCCTCTAAAGCTACAAGTTAGGGTAGTGTGTCCTCCTCACAGTGTTCAGCTAAAGCTACAAGTTGGTGTAGTGTGTCCTCCTCACAGTGTTCAGCGAAAACTACAAGTTAGTGTAGTGCGACCTCTGCACAGTGTTCAGCTAAAGCTACAAGTTAGGGTAATGCGTCCTCCTCACAGTGTTCAGCTAAAACTACAAGTAAGTGTAGTGTGACCTCTGCACAGTGTTCAGCTAAAGCTACAAGTTAGTGTAGTGCGTCATCCTCACAGTGTTCAGCTAAAACTACAAGTTAGTGTAGTGAGACCTCTGCACAGTGTTCAGCTAAAGCTACAAGTTAGTGTAGTGCGTCCTGCTCACAGTGTTCAGCTAAAACTACAAGTTAGTGTAGTGCGACCTCTGCACAGTGTTCAGCTAAAGCTACAAGTTAGTGTAGTGAGACCTCTGCACAGTGTTCAGCTAAAGCTACAAGTTTGTGTAGTGCGTCCTGCTCACAGTGTTCAGCTAAAACTACAAGTTAGTGTAGTGCGACCTCTGCACAGTGTTCAGCTAAAGCTACAAGTTAGTGTAGTGTGTCCTCCTCATAGTGTTCAGCTAAAACTACAAGTTAGTGTAGTGAGACATCTGCACAGTGTTCAGCTAAAGCTACAAGTTAGTGTAGTGCGTCCTCCTCACAGTGTTCAGCTAAAGCTACAAGTTAGTTTAGTGTGACCTCTGCACAGTGTTCAGCTAAAGCTACAAGTTAGGGTAGTGCGTCCTCCTCACAGTGTTCTGCCAAAGCTACAAGTTAGGGTAGTGTGTCCTCCTCACAGTGTTCAGCTAAAGCTACAAGTTGGTGTAGTGTGTCCTCCTCACAGTGTTCAGCGAAAACTACAAATTAGTGTAGTGCGACCTCTGCACAGTGTTCAGCTAAAGCTACAAGTTAGGGTAATGTGTCCTCCTCACAGTGTTCAGCTAAAACTACAAGTAAGTGTAGTGTGACCTCTGCACAGTGTTCAGCTAAAGCTACAAGTTAGTGTAGTGCGTCATCCTCACAGTGTACAGCTAAAACTACAAGTTAGTGTAGTGAGACCTCTGCACAGTGTTCAGCTAAAGCTACAAGTTAGTGTAGTGCGTCCTGCTCACAGTGTTCAGCTAAAACTACAAGTTAGTGTAGTGCGAACTCTGCACAGTGTTCAGCTAAAGCTACAAGTTAGTGTAGTGAGACCTCTGCACAGTGTTCAGCTAAAGCTACAAGTTTGTGTAGTGCGTCCTGCTCACAGTGTTCAGCTAAAACTACAAGTTAGTGTAGTGCGACCTCTGCACAGTGTTCAGCTAAAGCTACAAGTTAGTGTAGTGTGTCCTCCTCTTAGTGTTCAGCTAAAACTACAAGTTAGTGTAGTGAGACATCTGCACAGTGTTCAGCTAAAGCTACAAGTTAGTGCAGTGCGTCCTCCTCACAGTGTTCAGCTAAAGCTACAAGTTAGTTTAGTGTGACCTCTGCACAGTGTTCAGCTAAAGCTACAAGTTAGGGTAGTGCGTCCTCCTCACAGTGTTCTGCCAAAGCTACAAGTTGGTGTAGTGTGTCCTCCTCACAGTGTTCAGCGAAAACTACAAGTTAGTGTAGTGCGACATCTGCACAGTGTTCAGCTAAAGCTACAAGTTAGTGTAGTGCGTCTTCCTCTAAACCTACAAGTTAGGGTAGTGCGTCCTCCTCACAGTGTTCAGCTAAAGCTACAAGTTGGTGTAGTGTGTCCTCCTCACAGTGTTCAGCGAAAACTACAAGTTAGTGTAGTGCGACCTCTGCACAGTGTTCAGCTAAAGCTACAAGTTGGTGTAGTGCGTCCTCCTCACAGTGTTCAGCTAAAACTACAAGTTAGTGTAGTGCGACCTCTGCACAGTGTTCAGCTAAAGCTACAAGTTAGTGTAGTGCGTCCTCCTCACAGTGTTCAGCTAAAACTACAAGTTAGTGTAGTGAGACCTCTGCACAGTGTTCAGCTAATGCTACAAGTTAGTGTAGTGCGTCCTGCTCACAGTGCTCAGCTAAAACTACAAGCTAGTGTAGTGCGACCTCTGCACAGTGTTCAGCTAAAGCTACAAGTTAGTGTAGTGAGACCTCTGCACAGTGTTCAGCTAAAGCTACAAGTTAGTGTAGTGCGTCCTGCTCACAGTGTTCAGCTAAAACTACAAGTTAGTGTAGTGCGACCTCTGCACAGTGTTCAGCTAAAGCTACAAGTTAGTGTAGTGCGTCCTCCTCATAGTGTTCAGCTAAAATTACAAGTTAGTGTAGTGTGACCTCTGCACAGTGTTCAGCTAAAGCTACAAGTTGGTGTAGTGTGTCCTCCTCACAGTGTTCAGCGAAAACTACAAGTTAGTGTAGTGCGACCTCTGCACAGTGTTCAGCTAAAGCTACAAGTTAGTGTAGTGCGTCCTCCTCTAAAGCTACAAGTTAGGGTAGTGTGTCCTCCTCACAGTGTTCAGCTAAAGCTACAAGTTGGTGTAGTGTGTCCTCCTCACAGTGTTCAGCGAAAACTACAAGTTAGTGTAGTGCGACCTCTGCACAGTGTTCAGCTAAAGCTACAAGTTAGGGTAATGCGTCCTCCTCACAGTGTTCAGCTAAAACTACAAGTAAGTGTAGTGTGACCTCTGCACAGTGTTCAGCTAAAGCTACAAGTTAGTGTAGTGCGTCATCCTCACAGTGTTCAGCTAAAACTACAAGTTAGTGTAGTGAGACCTCTGCACAGTGTTCAGCTAAAACTACAAGTTAGGGTAGTGCGTCCTCCTCACAGTGTTCAGCTAAAGCTACAAGTTGGTGTAGTGTGTCCTGCTCACAGTGTTCAGCTAAAACTACAAGTTAGTGTAGTGCGACCTCTGCACAGTGTTCAGCTAAAGCTACAAGTTAGTGTAGTGTGTCCTCCTCATAGTGTTCAGCTAAAACTACAAGTTAGTGTAGTGAGACATCTGCACAGTGTTCAGCTAAAGCTACAAGTTAGTGTAGTGCGTCCTCCTCACAGTGTTCAGCTAAAGCTACAAGTTAGTTTAGTGTGACCTCTGCACAGTGTTCAGCTAAAGCTACAAGTTAGGGTAGTGCGTCCTCCTCACAGTGTTCTGCCAAAGCTACAAGTTGGTGTAGTGTGTCCTCCTCACAGTGTTCAGCGAAAACTACAAGTTAGTGTAGTGCGACATCTGCACAGTGTTCAGCTAAAGCTACAAGTTAGTGTAGTGCGTCTTCCTCACAGTGTTCAGCTAAAACTACAAGTTAGTGTAGTGCGACCTCTGCACAGTGTTCAGCTAAAGCTACAAGTTAGTGTAGTGCGTCCTCCTCACAGTGTTCAGCTAAAACTACAAGTTAGTGTAGTGAGACCTCTGCACAGTGTTCAGCTAATGCTACAAGTTAGTGTAGTGCATCCTCCTCACAGTGTTTAGCTAAAGCTACAAGTTAGTTTAGTGTGACCTCTGCACAGTGTTCAGCTAAAGCTACAAGTTAGGGTAGTGCGTCCTCCTCACAGTTTTCAGCTAAAGCTACAAGTTGGTGCAGTGTGTCCTCCTCACAGTGTTCAGCGAAAACTACAAGTTAGTGTAGTGCGACCTCTGCACAGTGTTCAGCTAAAGCTACAAGTTAGTGTAGTGCGTCCTCCTCACAGTGTTCAGCTAAACCTACAAGTTATTTTTTTGCGAGCTCTGCACAGTGTTCAGCTAAAGCTACCTGTAGAAGGTTGATGGTGTTTTCCTGATCCTATCACTACCACAGGCAGCTAAATAAGCTACAAGTTAGTGTAGTGCGAGCTCTGCACAGTGTTCAGCTAAAGCTACCTGTAGAAGGTTGGTGGTGTTTTTCTGATCCTATCACTACCGCAGGCAGCTAAATAAGCTACAAGTTATTTTTTGGTGAGCTCTGCACAGTGTTCACCTAAAGCTACCTGTAGAAGGTTGGTGGTGTTTTCCTGATCCTATTACTACCGCAGGCAGCTAAATAAGCTACAAGTTATGCCGTGTACACACGATTGGACTTTCTGGCATACTTGGTCCGGCACACTTTCCGATGGACTTTGTCCGCCAGGTGCGCCGGACTTTATGACGGACGGACTTGCCCACACACGACCGGACTTTCCGTCGGGCTATGTCCACCTGTCTTTTCGACGGACTTCCGCTGGGGGTTACGACGGACTTTCAGAATGAACGGACTTGCCCACACACGGACAAGTCCGTTCATTTTGAACGTGACTCAGGTTCGACGGGACTAGAAAAGGAAGTCAATCTTGCCGCTTTTATCGGCGAGATTGACACTATGCAAGCCCCGTCGTGGGTCATCCCAGGCCCTTAGGTCTGGTATGGGTTATAAAGGGAACCCCCTACGCCGAAAAAACGGCGTGGGGTCCCCCCTAAAATCCATACCAGACCCCGATCCGAGCACGCAGCCCGGCCGGTCAGGAAAGGGGGTGGGGACGAGCGAGCGCCCCCCCTCCTGACCCGTACCAGGCCACATGCCCTCAACATGGGGGGGGTGCTTTGGGGGAGGGGGGCCCTGCGGGGCCCCCCTCCCCCAAAGCACCTTGTCCCCATGTTGATGAGGACAAGGGCCTCTTCCCGACAACCCTGGCCGTTGGTTTCGGGGTCTGCGGGCGGGGGGCTTATCGGAATCTGGGAGCCCCCTATAATAAGAGGGCCCCCAGATCCCGGCCCCCCACCCTATGTGAATGAGTATGGGGTATGGTACCCCTACCCATTCACCTAGGGAAAAAGCGTCAATAATAAAACACACTACACAAGTTTTTAAAATAATTTATTAAACAGCTCCGGGGGGGTCTTCCTCCGGCTTCGGGGGTCTTCTTCCAGCTTCGGGGGTCCCTCAGGTTCCTCTTCTCCCGGCGTCCGGTTGGTTCTTCTCCGCTCCTTCCGGCCTCTTCTCCCGGTGTTCCAGTTCTTCAGCCGACTCCTACGCTGTCTTCAGGCCACTCTTTTGCCAGTGGAGGTCCGGACTTCTGGGCTTCTTGTCTTCTTCCCTCTTCTCCAGATGTTGACATGACGCTCTCTCCGGCTGGACTGCTCTCTGAGCGCTCCGTTGTGACTTATATAGGTGGAGACCCCGCCCCCTTATGATGTCACAGTCCCTGGGCATGCTGGGACTGTGACGTTTTAGGGGGTGAGGTCACCGGGTGATGTTGACCACGCCCCCTAAAACGTCACAGTCCCAGCATGCCCAGACCCCCGAAGCCGGAGGAAGACCCCCCGGAGCTGTTTAATAAATTATTTTAAAAACTTGTGTAGTGTGTTTTATTATTGACGTTTTTTTTCCTAGGTGAATGGGTAGGGGTACCATGTACCCCATACTCGTTCACATAGGGTGGGGGGCCGGGATCTGGGGGCCCTCTTATTATAGGGGGCTTCCGGATTCCGATAAGCCCCCCGCCCGCAGACCCCGCTCGCTCGTCCCCACCCCCTTTCCTGACTGTATATATATAGTCATATATATATATATATATATATATATATATATATATATATATATCCCAGCTTAGTGCAGCTACAGGCCATTAGTTTGTCTGGAAGTCCAACAAGGAGAGGCAGACAGTCACAAGCCAATAAAAGAGGGCAAGCAGGCTCTGTGTCTAGAGGCAACAGTGCTGGTCGTGGAGACGGTGCATCCGCATCAGCACGTGGCCGTGGGACACGATTGGCCTTTTTTTCGGCAGCTGGCCATGTTGAGCAGCAACATGCGGAAGACTTGGTCGAGTGGATGACCAAGCCATCCTCATCCTCCTCATACTTTCTCACCCATGCTCAGGGTACTTTGGCAAAGCAGCTGCCAACGCGGCCTCTTCCCTCGGCTCAATGGCATCAGTGACTCCTTCCCTAGCCCCACCATGTCCTCCTGAGGAGTCCCTCAAACTGTTTGACCACAGTGTTGGGTACATGCTCCAGGAGGATGCCCAGCGTTTGGAAGGCTCTGATGATGATACTGAGCTAGATGAAGGCAGTAACGTGAGCACGGACAGAGGGGGTGCCCAAGAAGGGCAGCAATCTGGCAGTCATGCTTCCCTTGCTGCAGCATACTGCCAGGTTTGCTCCAGTGATGAGGAGGGAGGGGATGATGAGGTCACTGACTCAACGTGGGTGCCTGATAGGAGAGAGGAGGAGGAGGAGGAGGAGGAGGAGGAGGAGGCGGCACGTCACCAACAAGGCAGGATGCCCTCCAGGGGCCAGCCTAAGGGCAGCACACTGACTGCATCACACCCCAAAGCTCCGCATGTGCAGGGCGCTGCAGTCTCTGCACTTTATTCAAAAAGTTCTTTGGTGTGGGCCTTTTTTGAGACGAGTGCATCAGATCAAACCGCTACTATTTGCAACATATGTCTCAAGCGTATCTCGCATGGCCAAAACATCTCCCGCTTGGGCACCACATGCTTGACCAGACATATGTTGACCTGCCATGCAGTTAGTTGGCAGGCGTATCTAAAAGACCCACACCAAAGAACAAAGAGGACCTCTCCTTGCTCCTCATCAGCTGAGATCTCCAACCCCACTATACCTGCAGTCCTCTCTGAGACCTGCACTGAGAGGAATGAAGGTGTAGAATTAGGTGTGTCACAGCCAAGTACTTGTGGGCAATCTGCTTTCGGTACACCGACATCAGATTGTACCAGGCTAATTTCCCTGCCCCAGCTGCTGCACCGCCGAAAGAAGTTCGCTCCCAGCCATCCACATGCCCAGCGGTTGAATGCTAGCTTGGCAAAATTGCTAGCACTTCATCTACTGCCTTTTCAGTTGGTAGACTCTGGCCCCTTCCGTGAGTTTGTGGAATGTGTGGTTCCTCAGTGGCAGGTACCCAAATGCCACTTTTTCTCACGGAAGGCGATTCCGGCTCTCTACCGGCATGTGAAAGGCAATGTCTTGGCCTCGCTGGACAGGGCGGTCAGCGGTAAGGTGTATATTACCGCTGACTCATGGTCCAGCAGGCATGGACAGGGACGTTACCTAAGTTTCACCGCGTATTGGATAACTCTGCTGGCAGCTGGGAAGGATGCAGGACAAGGTGCAGTAATGTTGGAGGTTGTTCCGCTACCATGCCTCCAAAATGCCACTACTAATGATTGTGACACACCTCCCTCCTCCACCCCCTCCACTTCTTCTTCCTCCATGGCCTCTTCCTGTGCTTTGTCCTCGGAACCAGTAGTGCTCCGTAGCCCTTCAAGGGGCTACGCAAGTATGCTGGCCAATAGATGCCATGCGGTGCTTGAGCTGGTGTGCTTGGGGGACAGGAGCCACACTGGGGCAGAGGTTCTGTCAGCTCTGCAGGGGCAGGTTCAGAGGTGGTTGACGCCAGGCCAACTTAAGGCAGGAATGGTGGTTTGCGACAATGGCACCAACCTCCTCTCTGCCCTCCGACAGGGACAAATGACCCATGTGCCCTGTTTGGCTCACGTCCTTAACTTGGTGGTGCAGGTACCCGGGCTTACAGGATGTCCTGAGGCAGGCCAAGAAAGTCTGCGTGCATTTCCGCCGGTCATATAATGCCAGTGCTCGGCTGGCAGACCTCCAAAAGGAATTTAACCTGCCCAAGAACCGCCTAATCTGTGACATGCCCATCAGGTGGAACTCAACGTTGGCCATGCTGCACACGCAGCAGAGGGCCATCAATGAGTACCTGTGCGACTATGGCACCAGGAAAGGGTCAGGGGAGCTTGTGTTTTTCCCCATGCCAGTGGGCCATGATCAGGGATGCATGCACTGTCCTGTCACCATTTGAGGAGGCCACGAGGATGATGAGCAGTGACAGTGCATGCATCAGTGACACTGTCCCCCTTGTCCACCTGTTGGAGCACACACTGCGTGGAATAATGGACAGGGCACTTGAGGCAGAACAGAGGCAGGAAGAGGAGGACTTCCTTAGCTCTCAAGGCCCCCTTTATCCAGAAAGTGTTCCTGCATGCCCGCCGATCACACAGGAAGAGGACGAGGAGGAGGAGGAGGATTGTGTCAGTATGGAGGTGGAGCCTGGCACTCAGCATCAGCAACAGTCTTTAAGGGATCAGTCCCAAGAAACACATGGACTTGTACGTGGCTGGGAGGAGGTGGCTGCGGACCATATCATCCTTAGTGACCCAGAGGACTCCAGACCGATTGCCTCAGCAAACCTATGCTGCATGGCCTCCCTGATCCTGCAAAGCCTGCGTAAGGATCCTCGTATTCGTGGTATCAAGGAGAAAGACCAATACTGGCTGGCAACCCTCCTTGATCCACGTTACAAGGGTAAGGTTACGGACCTTATCTTGCCATCGCAGAGGGAGCAGAGGATGAAACGTCTTCGGGAGGCCTTGCAGAAAGGTCTGTGCAACGCGTTCCCAGAGACTGGGAGGTTACAAACTCCTGTTTCTGGACAATGTGTTGCTGAGGCTTCGGTCAAAGAAGGAGCGGTGGAGAAGGTTGCCGTCTGACCGATGCGACAATTTTTTGGTCCGCAGCCCCAAGGTATGATCGGTTCCAGCAACCATCGCCAGCGTCTGTTTTACATGGTGCAGGAATACCTAGGGGCAAGATCTGACTTGGACACCTTGCCCACCGAAAATCCTCTGGGTTACTGGGTCATGAGGATGGATCACTGGCCAGAGCTTGCACAGTATGCAATTGAGCTACTGCCCTGTCCTGCATCCAGCGTTCTTTCGGAATGCACATTCAGTGCTGCTGGAGGCTTTGTAACCGATCACAGGGTGCGTCTGTCCACCGACTCGGTCGATCGACTGGCCTTCATAAAAATGAATCAGTCTTGGATCACCACCAGCTACCAAGCACCTGATGTTGATGTAACTGAATAATTTTTTTTGAAATCTCAGATCCCTTCAAAGACTGCCTATGCTGATGCTGAGTGACTATCCTGAGTAATTATCCTCTTCCTCCTCAATGATCACGCTGATAGCTTATAAGAACATTTTTGGTTCTGGGCGCCACCACCAGTGCCTAAGGCACAATTTTTCTGCCCCTGTTTAAATTACAATTTTTGATGCAATACTTTGCAGCAGGGCTCGTTTCTGCGTTCCAACTAGAGTATCTGTGAGGGGTTGCAGTGTTGTGGCACCAGCACCAGTGCCTAAGGCCTAATTTTTCAGCCCCTGTTTCACAAGGGCGTGTAATTACAATTTATGATGCAATACTTTGCAGCAGGGCTCGTTCCTGCGTTCCAACTAGAGTATCTGTGAGGGGTTGCAGTTTTGTGGCACCAGCACCACCACCACCACCAAAGGCCCAATTTTTCTGCCCCTGTACAACAGGGGCATGCAATTACAATTCTTGATCTAATATTTCACAGCAGGGCCCGTTTCTGCTCCCACAAAGAGCGAGTGAGGACTTACAGTGTTGTGGCACCAGCACCAGCACCACCACCAAAGGCCCAATTTTTCTGCCCCTGTTCAACAGGGGCATGTAATTACAATTCTTGATCTAATATTTCACAGCAGGGTCCTGTGAGGGCTTACCACCTAAGGCCCACATTTCTGCTGAGTATATAGGGCAGGCCCCTACTTTCAAACATCCAACTTACAAACGACTCCTACTTGCAAACGGAAGGAGACAACAGGAAGTGAGATGAAATCTACCCCTAGGAAGGGAAATTATCTCCTGTAAGAGTTAATATGGGAAAAACATTTCTGCTTTCCACTGATGCTTTATCACCAATCCTTGTTTCACAAAAAAACCCAAATTTTCAAAAAACATTTGTCATTGGGACAAAAAGTGAGGTCAAATCTTCTGAAGAGGAGCACAGACAGCAAAAAAAATGTCACAGGGGTGATAACCCTTCCCTATGTTTTCCAAAAAGCTTAAAATAGATTTTTTGGCTGGAGCTAAACACGTTAAAAATGTACCAGTTCAAAATTACAAACAGATTCTACTTAACAACAAACCTACAGTCCCTGTCTTGTTTGCACCGCCTGTATACTGTTGTTAAGAGTATATAGGGCCTGGTGGCCCCATGCCTTTCCTTTTTTTAATTTAGGTGCGGGGTTACCCTTAATATCCATACATTGTCTCACTGATTTTCATCCATATTGCCAGGACCCGACATTACATTAAAGCCGCAAGCAGTTTTAAATGACTTTTTTTCCTTTAAAAATGACATTTTGTGCAGGGACTGTTCTAAGCACGGGAAACACGCGCCACTTTACAGGCATACTATAGACACCCCCCAGGTACGATATTTAAAGGAATATTTCACTTTTTTTTAACTTTAAGCATCATTAAAATCACTGCTCCCGAAAAAACTGCAGTGTTTAAAAGTTTTTTTTGCATTGATACATGTCCCCTGGGGCAGGACCCGGGTCCCCAAACCCTTTTTAGGACAATACCATGCAAATTAACCTTTAAAATGAGCACTTTTGATTTTGAACGTTCGAGTCCCATAGACGTCAATGGGGTTCTAACGTTCGTGCGAATTTTCGGTCCGCTCGCAGGTTCTGGTGCGAACCGAACCGGGGGTGTTCGACTCATCCCTAATCACATTGTATGTCCTTTTTAGTCCCAGCTGTTCTCCTGCTCGCTCGTGGGTTAAAACTTAACACTCTGACCAGTTGCTCATATTCTGGCTGCTCCTACCTGCTATCAGCTGGTCTTCCTCCTCCATCCCCCCTCCCCCTCTCCCTTCCACCCCCTTTATGGGAGCTGTTTTTTAGACTCCCTCTCCCCCCCCCCCCCGAGGCTTTAGTTTCACCCCCGAGAGAGGAACGAGCACTAAGCAGGAGCTCTGCGTGTGTGATGATCCTCATGTGGAAAAAGGTGGAGTCAGCAATGTACACTAGGTGGATTTTCCACCTGGTTCTGTTATTTTTGATTTACTATTTTTTTTAATATGTTTTCTTGAGTTATCTACCTGTTATACCTGTATGCCCTCAGAAGATTTCCGATGTATGTATACCCCTCACTTCGCTAGTGCAATGACTGCCATAAGGTTTGATAACATGCTAACATCATAGTGACAGGGATTAACTAAAGATTATTTCCTGGAATGTTAAGGGGCTTTGTTCTCAAAATAAACATATGCAAATCCTTAGACATCTAAAGCGTCTTCGGGCTGATGTGGTGCTCCTTCAAGAAACCCATCTATCCACTGATGATTTACTACGTCTTTGTAAGTTATGGGTTGGAGATGTCTATGGATCTCTGGCGGTAGGCCGCAAAGCAGGGGTGGCTATTCTACTACATAAAAATCTGAGACACGCTATTCGAGATATCTGAGCTGACTTGACTGGACACAAAATAATGCTACGTCTCTCATTAGCTTCTAAAGACATCACTATCACTAACATTTATACCCCCAACTCCCCTGATAGTGTCTTCTTCCAGGTCATGGTGTCTTGGATCTTGGACGCTCCTAAGGCTCTCCACCTGGTTGGAGGAGACTTTAACTCTGTCATGCGTCCATCAGAAGGCCGTGCAGGTCGTCGATCCCAAACACCACGAAACCCTGCAGACATTACAATACTTGCCGGGCCATCTCATCAATAAATTTTATAGACTTTTGGCGCCTAACTCACCCAACTGACCGAGATTTTACTCCCCCCCAATTCTTTTTCACGAATAGATTATTTTTTTGCATTCCAAGCTTTACTGTCAACAATCTGTGGTCCAGAGATTGGTGACACAGTGATCTCAGATCACAATCCAATCACTATATACCTAACAATATCAAACAAAAATTCCCCCCTTTCTCTCTGCATTAGGGGTGGAGGTTCATGTACAGGGTTGGCAGTGTTCCCCTGCCACCCATGTAGGAGGTTTTCAAGCCCTGGATGGTAGTGTACCATGTCCGGGTCTTGTAAATTCAATGGACGCAATCACTTTGTGTCCATGAGATCATGTAGCACAGCCGTGACAAATCAGTACTCTGGGACTGAGATGCGGCTTTTGGAGCACCAGGGCCACCCTGTTGTCTGGTATCCAGGAGTTGCGATGCGCTCTGCATGCCCCCTCCCCCTTCCTCTCCCCTCCGCCCCATCCAGGGCGAGGGGGAGTGTGCTTATGTCGGAGGGTGGGCAGGCACCCACAGCGCATCGGCGCCACGCATCCTGCCGCACGTGTGACATCACACCTGGCGTCACTACGTGGGACATGAGGATCTCCATCGTAGCCGATCAGCTGGGTATGTGGGCGTCTCCCATGGGTGGTGTTAATCGTCCAGGCTAGAGCCCCTCCCTGCACATGCCGTGCTTGCTTGACGCTGGTGGGAGCCAGCGTGCATGTGGTTGGGGTGGGTATATATGGCCTCTCCTCACACAGTCTGGGTGCCATAAACTGTTGATGTTAGATTCCTCCAAAGCACTTGATTGTTCCTCTGGGATACATGTAAGTTACTATAAGGCTACCCCTCTTATTATCTTCATAGCCAGTCACTTCTCTTCATCAATGAGTCATGATGAACTGGCGCTGTTTTTGTTTTCTGTTGCCTGTTTTTCTATACCACATTCTATGGGAATTCAGATGTGGTTTATCTTTTTCATCCTTTTTTATTTCCTTGCTCAGACCCTCTGACCCTTATTTTCTCACTCGATGCATATTACCTTTTACTCATTTTTATCAGCATATTATGACATACTGATCATGCATCCCCTTTTTTCCTAGATTTTTCTTGGCAGTTATTACTGGCACAGTACTTTGCACCCATTCCTAAACCCAGTCACCCGGGTCCTGTGTATGTGGGGGGCTCTGTGTATGCACCTCGCCAGCGCGCGGCTCTACCACCTCAGCTCCCGGAGGAGACTATTATTCTGGCCTTGGCTCCATAATCATTACACCTTTCTGCACTATTTCCATGTAAGTACTCCAAAGGGGGGGCACATTTACCTCTCCCTGTTACAATTAGTTACAAACAGATTCATTTTTTACTCTATCACATCTTATAGATACCTTTGAGCACCTTGCCCCTGATGAGTGGTTTACACGAAACGCGTTGGGAAATTTGTCATACAGACACATGCTCACATCACACCATCAACTGTGAACATCTTCCATCAATCAATTATGATTCCACTGTTTTATACTATTTTTATTTTTCATCGCTAAAGTGCTACTGTTATGTGTGTATATATATGTATTCATTGTATGTATTAAGCTATCAGTTGAGACCACTATATGGCATCTAGCTGACATGTTTAATGTATTCTAGATGCCTTAATGCATGTGCACATACATATGTGTGTATGAATACTTATGGAATGGCATTTATTACAATGTTTTTTTCTTATGTGGTTATTTTATTGATATGTCTGATGCAGTTTTATGACAAATAAATATGCACTTTTATTCCACCCACCTCCACGTTGTACATGGACCTCATTTAAAGTCCCAAAACTCCCACTCCCCTTTTCTTAACCAATATCAAACCGTCATCGTCCTCGCCCACCTGGCGACTCCCCTCATATTTAGCCGAAAACAAGGATTTTCATCACATGCTTCATGCCGCTTGGGTGGATTATACCTCCACCAATGGTGCACACCTCACTGACCCAAACCTTTTTTGGGAGGCGGGTAAAGCCTTCCTTAGAGGTAAGATTATCTCATACATGGCACAATTTAAAAAACACTCTCGACAGCAATATCTGCAGACTAGTGAGATGTTACAATCAGCACATTCTACTCTAATGCATAATCACACCTTGGACAACATTAAAGCCTGGCAAAACTTTGATCTATGGGCTGAGCAACAGGAAGCAGCTAAAACATCCTACTTTACACTTTGTTTATACAGATACGCAACAAGGCGGGCAAACTTCTCACCCGACTGTGTACAGGTCTTAAACGACCTACCTATATTTCTGCTCTAAAGAACACTGCTGGCTCCCCTGCAGAAATTAGTAAATTACTTACTGAATACTATACATCCCTTTACTATGAGGACCTGACTGATCAGACCATGGCAGAGAATTTGCTATCCAGGGTGCGACTGCCCCAACTCACTACTGCGCACTTAGAAACCCTTAATGCTCCCATTACAGTAGAAGATATCCAATTGACGGTTAAATCCCTAGCCTCATCGAAGGCCCCAAGCCCTGATGGATACACTGCCGAGTTCTACAAATTGACTAGTGATTTTATCCCTGATACTTTGAAACATGTGTTTACCGCCATGTGGGAGGGGGGCCTGTACCTTCCCATGGGCACCCAGGCACACATTAAACTAATATCCAAAATAGGGAAAGACCAGTTACACCCAGGCTCATATAGGCCAATCTCACTGATAAACGTAGACATAAAGATTCTTTCCAAAATAGTCGCCTCACGTCTAACTACCCTACTCCCCTTCTTGCTTCACCCAGCTCAATTGGGCTTTGTTTCAGGGCGATCAGCGACTTTGAACATCCGCAAAGTCTTGATGGCGCTGGAATATGCCAAATTACACCCTGATCAAGACACTGCTATCGTATCACTAGATGCCGAAAAGGCCTTCAATAATATTAGTTTTTCATGGTTATTTAGGCTTTTGACCGCATTCGGTTTTTCGGGACCAATTACATGTTTTTTACACCAAATGTATGCATCCCCAATGGCTCGCTTAGTTACTCCTATACAAATAGGCTGAGAGCCGTCCTCCTTATACACTCTCAATTACCCACCTTTAATAACGAAGATTGTAAAGGAGTTGGAAGCTTGGGCAACCCTCCCCCTCTTGCTCTGTGGGAGATGTCACCTATTCAAAATGGTGTCCTTTGCACGATTACTTTATCCGATGCAGACCATTCCGCTTTTACTGAAACACTCAGATGTGCAGAGGATACATAAGGCTTTAAATGCCTTCCTATGGACTAACAAAAAGCTATGTATAGCTCTCCAAAAACGTTGTCTCCCCAAGTCCGAGGGTGGTGCAGGATTTCCCAATTTACATTTTTATAATATCTCATGTCTACTTAGACAGGGTCTAGATTGGTTGTTGGGTAAATCTCGGTATTCAAACTATATGCTTGAAGGAGCTTTGGTTTTCCCGCACACCCTTCCAGCCGTTCTCCACTCCCCCTAAGAGCTTTGCCCCTACATCTCAAATCAAATGCCCTTATTAGAGACACAGTGATAGCCTGGAGGGAGGTGCAGAGATTGCTAGGGCTACCATCAAATATATCCAGCCATCTAACCATTCAAGGAAACCCCATGTTTCTCCCTTCCACTATCTACACAGCTTTCAACTTTTGGAGCACACGCTGCCTCACTACTGTTACTCCTTTATATAGTGTCAGACCAGGAGAATTCAAACCATACCAGGTTCTCACATGGGAATATTCTCTGCCACCATCTCATGCTTTCCATCATCACCAGTTACTCAGCTATCTGCGAATATGTCACGGACCCCAAACAGATCTCCTTCAAAAATCTTACCTGGATGTAGTGCTCCAGAAAGACAATTACTCTATTTCTAGTCTCTACTCTAACCTTATTATGCACCAGTCAGATAAATATCATCCTACCCCATTCCAGAAGTGGTCCTCAATATTCAATGACACTGAACTGCCGGAAAGGATCCTACAAAGCTATCACCATTCATAAACTCACTATATCAAAAGCGAGGCGGGAAACCCACTTTTAGAATCATTCACAGAGCATACTACCCATTCCGCACAAACATCTTGGAACCTACCCAAGCTCAATGTCCTTGGTGCTCCTTATCCCCCCCTACACTGCTACACCGCTTGTGGGAATGCTCTGTAATCTCTACGTTTTGGGACCCAGAAAAGTGCTCAAATATATTTTCAAGGTCAGCAAGACATGGCTAATCAAAGATCCACTCTTATGTCTATTTGGATGTGATCCACCAGTCTCCCCCTCTGCACTGACAGGACCACCCATTCTCACACAATGGTCTAATATATGTCTAATGGTGGCTCGCAGAACGATCATGTGCTACTGGATCAAGCCATCTCTACCTTCCCTGCAAGCTGTAAAGCAAGCAATACTGTCGCTGTTCCATATTGAGAGACTGGACACCATAGTCTTAAATTTCCGCTCTACTACCCGTTTCCTTGTCCGATGTAGAAAGTATATAGAACATACGTTCACTGCCGAAGAATTATCATCTATCATCCATCCATTCCGATATACTGACTGGTACTTGAAACGTGATCTCACCAACACCTTGGGCAAAATAAGTGACTTACACAATCCTTCTAACCCCCTGTCACTTTGAGCCCATTGTTCTAGAATTATCCACTGCCACAGCCCCCTAGTCCGAGGTGGACAACTCCAGTTATTTATATTACTTGTATATTTTTATGTTCCTACCGTTTATGACAGACTTCACTCTAATACAGATAAGGATGCTTCCACTCCTGAGGGTTACACAATACACAATTTGATATGCTGCCAATGTAGTCTCCATGATCTGAACTAGTTCAGGTAATTATACCCTTTTCTCCCTTTCCCCCACTCCCTCCCCTTCCCGCCCTTTTATTTCCCTCTTACTTATCCTTTACATTGAACTGCTACTCTGTTTTACAGTTACTCAGCTGTATACTTTTCATTGTTAGCTGGTTTATATTATTTATTCTAATAACCCAATAAAAAAAAATTACAAAAAAAAAAAACTCATACCGTATTTTTCTCAAAAGTAGTCAATTCACTAAAAAAGCATGCCTTATTCAAAGAATAATTTTGTGTTTTATCCAATTCGTAATAAATAAATCATAAGACACCAATATTGCATGCAATAAATGCTAGTTAATCGACTCCAGGATCTTTTAATACTTGATCCATCCTGGGCACCGAAATCTTCTATTTGAAAAGGCCAAAACTCCCTAAAGATATTCTAGGGGTCGGACCTAAAATCTGATAATTTGCTGTGGCTAGCGGTTATGATTTAACCTTTCACTGGCATTTATAAATAAACGTTTATAAAATTAATAAATAAATAAGCACAAGTATATATACAATTTAAGAAAAAAAAGCCTCTAAACAAAAACCATTAAAGATGATATGCATATAGGCATGCTTTCCCTAGAAGTTGACAATTTAATATCCCCCTGCACAGTGCTATAATTCACACAATTTATAATATCTAACCTATCAAGAACATTCTTCTATTCACGTAATTGTAATTTTGCTGTTAGGCTGGTTTTTCATCTCATAATTACATGTCATTGCAAGTATCCTTGAGTCTCCTGCTCCAGATTCACTAATTATTCAAATTACCAGTGACTGTTTGTATGTGTGTGGTGTTGTCTACAGCTTTTAAACACCAAGTTATGTCAGTAAATCAAACAAAGTTAGCGGAGACAGCTCCAGTGCTCTCTTATAAATGTTGCATGACATTGCCATTACATTTAAGCTGTTACTGAATATTCTTGTGGTTTAGTGACTACACTGCGATAATTAGCTTGGTAAAAAAAAAAAAAAAAAAAGTAAAACTAAAAATGTTTCACTCTTTTTGGTTTATTAATAAACATATTTTAAATATACATGAATAAACACACATTAAATAGAACTCATATAAAATTTATTTAGCGCCTTTTAGTGATGCGGATTGGGAAATTAGGTCAGAATAAAAGAAAAGATATTCTCAGAAGCAAAACATTTACATATGAGATGTTTACACATACAATATTTATAACAGTCGCTATGGTCATTGGATGCAAAATGATATAATTATTAGTAAAATCCCTGGCAGTGTTCAATATTGAATTTATAAGTTAGATTTTTAATGGTCTGACATGAGTAAAGTGTAAAATAGTAAGACAGCATGGGGGAGATTTATAAAACTGGAGCACGCGGAATCTGGTGCAGCTGTGCATGGTAGCTAATCAGCTTCTAACTTCAGCTTGTTCAGGTAAAGTGGTAGTAAACCTCAGACATGAAATATGAACAAAGAGCACTGTCACTTTTGTCTGCTGCTTTGTTCCTCTGCTATTAACATGAACCTTATCTGACAAATTTTCCTGACACCAAGAGAAAAATGGTGACGGGGAGGGACCTCTGGCTGATTGACAGCCTCAGCTTTGTTCCTGTGTGCTGTGTGGAGGGGGTGTGTCCTTTGCTTTCAATCAGTTCTAAGACCTCTCCTCACTGTGCTCCACAGAGTGTAACTTCTGCTCTTTGCCCCCTTTTTCTGACAAGCTTATAAATTCTACACTTTGAAAGGCTGTAGAGAAGAGAAGACTCAACAAAAAAGGGGGCACTCAAATGAGTACAGACGAAAGGGCTGCGCACCCCAAAAGATGTATATGGAAAAAGAAAAAAACCCCTCACGGGGCTTTAATGCAGCCAGTAATAGATGTAATACAATTCAAAATAAGTGAATGATCAAAAATTTTTATTGGTACAAAAAGTAATAAATAGTAATTTCTGACATTAGAAAGTCAGGACAGGAACTGGAGTACAAAATTGATAAAAAGCAATACCCATGACATAGAGCAATGTGTAATAAAATGAACCATAGGCAACAAAGATAAGGTGACACAAAGTCTAAGTTGTAGAATTCTGATGCGTTTCGACCCCAATGGGTCTTCTTCAGAGGATAGATATATACCAGCTGTAGGGATGTAAACATGCATCAAAAAATCGCTCCAAACAAAACAAGCAAAGAAAGTATGTTCTTCTGTATATGCATGGACAGATCCATATATTGCATCATTACCAGTCACGTTGCTCTTAATGATTATAGACAGCCATAGTATGAGGGAGTTGCGCTCTCTTGTATCCTTAATTTCTCAGATGGTGGGCCGATCCCATAGGGAGCAGGTATCGAGCACGCATGTCTTACGAGGGATCACACACTGAAAGACCCCCAAAAAAATATAGGAGGAGGGAAGGGGCATGCACTGCACCTGCGATATGGTAACAAAAATACTATATTAAATTAGATTGAAGGTTCGAGCGAGAAAGTTTTTCCCCCAGACTGTGGGGGAAAGTAGCATATTGCAATGGTTTTTGAAATGCTAACAAATATAGCTTAAGAGTGGGTCCATAAATACTACATACAAATAACAAGGTGAGCAAAAGGGAGGAAAGATACATGAGGAAAGAAGGGGATGGGGAAAGGGGGTGGATAAGGAAAAGAGGGGGAGTGACAGGAAAGAGGAAAAGTGAAGAGAAGGAAAAAGGGAAAAGACCGTGAAGGATCATAAGTGACTAAAAGAGAAAATAAACAGAGAGGAGACTCAAAGAAAGTGGTGTAGCACAGCCGAAGACATAGACAACAAACAATTCTATATGTATATATATGGACCGGCTCCCATTATGAACATACAAATCCTAAGAAATAGTGGCAAACGCTGTATGTGCATGATGATTAAGTGCCAAAAAAATCAACGAGTGTAAAGGAGACCCAGCCACAGGTCGGGGGAGGGGGAAAGAGAGGAAAGACAGGGAGGTGAGAAATACAGGTGAACTCATGCTGGAGTGGACAAAGAAAAAGAGGGGCGCAAAACAAATATACCAAACAAAACAAACCAATACCAGGAAAATGGTGAGCAGTGAGTGGTGAGTGACACATAGTGAGAACAAATTACCTTGGATGTAAACCACAATGAATCAAATCAGAATAACCAAAATTCTGAAAGGTTATAAGTGTATGAGAATCAAAAATTATCAAAAATTATCAAAGACTACAGCACAGGAGCGTCTGGCGACACCAGGCAGTATCACTGAGCCTCCCGTGCCGCCAGGGGAATTTATAAGAATACTAATTGCCCGAAAGTGTCTCAGGACTGGGTGACCCCCCCGGCGTTCTGGAGGAATAATCCTCCCGGGTCTACCGTCACCTCCGCCGCAAATGCACAGGTGCACTACGTCGCACGCACGTGAGCACGGCGTTCGGAAGAGATCCGGAACACCGCTGGCAGGGAGGAAGATGACACCCAATCCAGGTGCTGCCACCTGGTGGGCGCTTAGGGAGACGCAGGGCCCTTGCGTCTCCCCACCCTGCCAGGAAGGTATGCGTGACACGGTCCCGTCCTCCAGGGGAAAGGCACGGCCAGGCCTTTAATGGCAGCCAAGTGGTATCTGGGAAAAGGAAAAAAGAAAAAAGAAAAAAGGAGGGGAAGTCCTTGGGCAGGCCTTGAATGACAGCCAAATGGTATCTGGGAAAAGGAAAAAAGAAAAAAGAAAAAGGGAGGGGAAGTCTGTGGGGATTAATATCAAACCGTGACTGAATAATGAAACTTCTAAATGTCAGATATGGAAAAACATCTGTTGACTATAGCATATATACCTAGTTTACACAAAAACACTGCCAGGTTATAATTAATTAGGTTACTAATGAAACATAACACAATAAATCATATAAAAAAATCATATTAGAAAGAACTGTGAACTGGTTTTCCTATAAAGCGATATCCCTATAGGGTTTAGATGGTTGCTGCTTAAAGTAGATGCGAGTTCCTATGCATTATGCTATTGAAGCTAAAAAATTCAAAATCACATGATTAGAATTATTATATGTGATCGAGTGGAATTGCTGGATAGGTAGGGTAAAACACGGCAGGAATTCATATATAGAATAGCAAAGTAGGGGGCATGATTGAAATCAGCTTATCAGACTATCACCAAGCCTAGATGATATTTAGGGACAACATCAAATACATTGATGGTATTGGGGAGACTTAACGGTCAATTTACGTAACATCATAGGGTAGGTGGAGAGTTGTATATCCACCCTGATGTAAAAAAATTTTTTTGGTGGTATATATCCTATGTAGAAATGGATTCTAAAGTATGTTCTTGGTGAATTCAAGAAATGTCATCACTATCTGATTCGCTCACTGTGTCTTGCCAGAGGAGAACCCTCGCAAGAAGGGGGCGAATGAGATGGATTCATTAAGGCCTTGGGGAGAGGTGGCCTGTAATTGGAATATCCATCTCTGCTCTTTTTGTAGCAGAGCCTTATTCCAATCACCACCTCTATTGGGGATATGCATCCTACAAAGAGCCGTAAAGGTGACTTTGGGAACCCTGTAATTGTGTGTTAAGACCACATGTCTACCTACAGGGAGGTATGGGTTCCCTACCTGCACACTATATACATGTTGGGAAATGTATTTCCAGAATTCCTGCCTAGTTTTTCCTACATAATAGGCACCACATTCACATTCCATGAAGTATACCACTCCACGCGTTTGACAGTTTATGAAATGTGTGGGTGTGAATGTGTTTCCATTGGGGAGAAGAAAAGTTCTTTCTTTTCTAATTAGCGGGCAATAAGAACAATGTCCGCATGGAAAGGAACCCACTATGGAACAGTGTTTGGATCTCCTATTCTCATTTTTGTATTCACTCTGGACAAGTTTATCCCTTAGTGAAGTGGCTCTCTTGTACGTTATAGCTGGTTGATTGGGGACAAAGTTTCTCAATTTTGGGTCATCCGTCAGGATGTTCCAATGTCGCTTTATGATGTTCTTGATAGCTGTGTGTTGTCGTGAATAGCGCATAATAATGCGAGTGAGACTACATTCAGAACTTTTAGGGGATTTTGATTGAAAAAGCAGCTGAAATCTGGGTTGTCCTATAGCTCGATTGTAGGCTTTTTTAAGGCAGGATCGACTGTATCCCCTAGCTAGAAGGCAACTTTGAAGACCTTCAGCTTCTCTTTTAAATAAGGAATCGTTGGAACGATTGCGACGGAGGCGCAAGTGTTGCCCATAGGGAATAGAGTTTTTAAGTGGTATAGGGTGGAAGCTGTCCGTGTGGAGGACCGTGTTGCCGGCAGTTGTCTTACGAAAAAGGGTGCTGGATAGCTTTCCTTCCGAGGTAGTAAAAATGGAGACATCTAAGAATGTGACACTGTTGCGATTGTGGGTCATCGTAAATTTTAAATTCCGATTGTTAATGTTGATCCGATTGAAAAATTCAATTAGTTTGGCTTCGGGTCCCTCCCAGACGACGAAGACGTCATCAATATACCTCAGCCACTTAGATATGTGGCTGGTGTATGTGATGAGGTCATCGTCATCCAGGAGGCACTGCTCCCACTCCCCCAGGTACAGGTTGGCATATGAGGGGGCACAACATGTGCCCATAGCCACGCCCTGCACCTGGAGGTAGTGGGAGTTGTCGAAGCAGAAATAGTTATGCTGTAGTATGTATTGTAGACCACTTAAGATAAATGCACTCAATTCCGAATCATATTGAGAATGTTGTTGAAGAGCCCTCTGCACAGCAGACAAGCCCAAAGAATGGGGGATGCTGCTGTACAGAGCCTCAACGTCAATCGTAACTAGCATGGAGTCATCTGATATTTTTAAATCGTTAATGAGTTGTAAAAACTGAATTTTATCCCTGACAAATGATGATAGTGACAAAACAAGAGGTTGGAGATGGGCATCTATGACACGGCTTAGGTTTTCGGATATGGCCCCAATGGGACGACCGGTGAGTTTGATGGAATTTTTATGAATCTTAGGTAAGCTATAGAAAGTAGCTACTATCCAAATTTTTCCTAATGCTGACTTAATAAGTGATGAATGTAAAGCCGAATGGGAGGCCAATCTCAAGTTGTGCTCCCGGGAGATGATGGCTGTTTTATCCAGGGAGTACAACAAACAGATTGCACTCCTAGATACAGTAATTAACAACTTAGAACAAGCTTTGATCCCATACACCCAACATACCCTATTTTTTGAATCACAGACTCTCCTCAATGAGACTTTATCAACCTTTAATACAAATATTCTACAAAATAAAGAAATTCAATTTTGGAGAGACAAACACGCCTTTTCGGAGGGACGAGCCTACCGATGGAATAATTATGTGGCTCAATCCAATAATTATTCACGTCGAGAACCCAAAAATACCAAATCTAAAATCTTAAAGTCTAAGATCCCTTCTACCACTGATTCTGAACAACAAAAAAATTCCTCTCAACGTAGTCAGGGATGTAATATACAACAAAAAAGAGATCGCAGTCACAGAAATTCACCTGAGCAAGATCCCAAAAAATGGACAATGGACACCGATTCTTCGGATGCACAATCGGTTTTACATGATGCTCAACTTGACCCCTTAGCGATCATGAACTTCTCCACTGATATGGGCCAAACACTTACTCCTGAAACTAATGTTAATATCCTTCCACCACAGGAGATTTCTAAATATTCCAATCCATCCTTAGGCCCCACTAAAGCAGCTTCACAAAAAACTTTAAACCCCGTTCAGGGACCTGGGTCCCCGCAAACCAACAGAACAGGCAAGGGTCTGGATCCCTTTGTAGTTCGGAGTCAACAAACTACCTAAGCGTGATCAACCTATCCTATTCAAAGCTATCTCCAGCTGAAATACAACTCTTATCCCGTGGACTAACTTTCTGCCCCGAACAGAACGTCGATGTTTTTGAAACTATTACAGATTTACAACTTTTTGCACGCAAGTTACTATTAAAGTACTTGCATGCCAAGGATGACTCTGATGTTGACACTGTTGATCGGTCTACGTATAGTATGAAGGAATGCAAGACCTTACGCAATCTAACCCTTCTATACCAAAAGAACAACACGGTAGATCTAATCGATCAAATCGATTTAGATGCTTTACTGCAGGAGGTTGAAAAATCAACCTCAAACCCTCTACTGATGTTTAAAAAGACCTCTACAACATTTCCTTCTTCTAGTATTAATCCCAATGTAGCAGTTTTTTTGAAGCAGACCATTCGATATATATGCAAACTATCTCAAACTAAATCCAATCCTCATAATCTTCCATATGTTGAAAATCAAGCTCTCCATCGCCTCACTAAAAACCTTAAAATCGTAATAAAACCCTCTGACAAGGGCGGTAATGTGGTCATCATGAACAATGATGACTACACTTCAATGTGCTTGAACATCTTAGAGAACAAGGAGTGGTACAAACAAATTTCGGCTCTTAACATTAACCAGTACAACTCCAGATTTTATAATATGGTAGACCACGCATTCCACACAGGCGCAATCCCCAAAAATATTTATGAATTTATTAGGATTCCACATCCTAAAGTAGCTACTTTCTATAGCTTACCTAAGATTCATAAAAATTCCATCAAACTCACCGGTCGTCCCATTGTCTCCGGCAATGGGGCCATATCCGAAAACCTAAGTCGTGTCATAGATGCCCATCTCCAACCTCTTGTTTTGTCACTACCATCATTTGTCAGGGATACAATTCAGTTTTTACAACTCATTAACGATTTAAAAATATCAGATGACTCCATCCTAGTTACGATTGACGTTGAGGCTTTGTACAGCAGCATCCCCCATTCTTTGGGCTTGTTTGCTGTGCAGAGGGCTTTTCAACAACATTCTCAATATGACCCAGCATTAAGTGCATTTATCTTAAGTGGTCTACAATACATACCACAGCATAACTATTTCTGCTTCAACAACTCCCACTACCTCCAGGTGCAGGGCGTGGCTATGGGCACATGTTGTGCCCCCTCATACGCCAACCTGTACCTGGGGGAGTGGGAGCAGTCCCTCCTGGATGATGATGACCTCGTCACATACACCAGCCACATATCTAAGTGGCTGAGGTATATTGATGACGTCTTCGTCGTCTGGGAGGGACCCGAAGCCAAACTAATTGAATTTTTCAATTGGATTAACATTAACAATCGGAATTTAAAATTTACGATAACCCACAATCGCAACAGTGTCACATTCTTAGATGTCTCCATGTTTACTACCTTGGAAGGAAAGCTATCCAGCACCCTTTTTCGTAAGACAACTGCCGGCAACACGGTCTTCCACACGGACAGCTTTTACCCTATACCACTTAAAAACTCTATTCCCTATGGGCAATACTTGCGCCTCCGTTGCAATCGTTCCAACGATTCCTTATTTAAAAGAGAAGCTGAAGGTCTTCAAAGTCGCCTTCTAGCTAGGGGATACAGTCGATCCTGCCTTAAAAAAGCCTACAATCGAGCTATAGGAAAACCCAGATTTCAGCTGCTTTTTCAATCAAAATCCCCTAAACGTTCTGAATGTAGTCTCACTCGCATTATTATGCGCTATTCACGACAACACACAGCTATCAAGAACATCATAAAGCGACATTGGATCATCCTGACGGATGACCCGAAATTGAGAAACTTTGTCCCCAATCAACCAGCTATAACATACAAGAGAGCCACTTCACTAAGGGATAAACTTGTCAAGAGTGAATACAAAAATGAGAATAGGAGATCCAAACACTGTTCTGTAGTCGGTTCCTTTCAATGCGGACATTGTTCTTATTGCCCGCTAATTAGAAAAGAAAGAACTTTTCTTCTCCCCAATGGAAACACATTTACACCCACATATTTCGTAAACTGTCAAACGCGTGGAGTGGTATGCTTCATGGAATGTGAATGTGGTGCCTATTATGTAGGAAAAACTAGGCAGGAATTCTGGAAATGCATTTTCCAACATGTATACAGTATGCAGGTAGGGAACCCATACCTCCCTGTAGGTAGACATGTGGTCTTAACACACAATTACAGGGTTCCCAAAGTCACCTTTACGGCTCTTTGTAGGATGCATATCCCCAATAGAGGTGGTGATTGGAATAAGGCTCTGCTACAAAAAGAGCAGAGATGGATATTCCAATTACAGACCACCTCTCCCCCAGGCCTTAATGAATCCATCTCATTCGCCCCCTTCTTGCGAGGGTTCTCCTCTGGCAAGACACAGTGAGCGAATCAGATAGTGATGACATTTCTTGAATTCACCAAGAACATACTTTAGAATCCATTTCTACATAGGATGTATACCACCAAAAAAAACAAAACAAAAATTTTTACATCAGAGTGGATATACAACTCTCCACCTACCCTATGATGTTACGCAAATTGACTGTTAAGTCTCCCCAATACCATCAATGTATTTGATGTTGTCCCTAGATATCATCTAGGCTTGGTGATAGTCTGATAAGCTGATTTCAATCATGCCCCCTACTTTGCTATTCTATATATGAATTCCTGACGTGTTTTACCCTACCTATCCAGCAATTCCACTCGATCACATATAATAATTCTAATCATGTGATTTTGAATTTTTTAGCTTCAATAGCATAATGCATAGGAACTCGCATCTACTTTAAGCAGCAACCATCTAAACCCTATAGGGATATCGCTTTATAGGAAAACCAGTTTACAGTTCTTTCTAATATGATTTTTTAATATGATTTATTGTGTTATGTTTCGTTAGTAACCTAATTAATTATACCCTGGCAGTGTTTTTGTGTAAACTAGGTATATATGCTATAGTCAGCAGATGTTTTTCCATATCTGACATTTAGAAGTTTAATTATTCAGTCATGGTTTGATATTAACCCCCACAGACTTCCCCTCCCTTTTTCTTTTTTCTCTTTTCCTTTTCCCAGATACCACTTGGCTGTCATTCAAGGCCTGGCCGTGCCTTTCCCCTGGAGGATGGGACCGTGTCACGCATGCCTTCCTGGCAGGGTGGGGAGACGCAAGGGCCCTGCGTCTCCCTAAGCGCCCACCAGGTGGCAGCACCTGGATTGGGCGTCATCTTCCTCCCTGCCAGCGGCGTTCCGGATCTCTTCCGGACGCCATGCTCACGCGCGTGTGACGTAGTGCGCGTGATGTGATTGCAGCGGAGGTGACGGTAGACCCGGGAGGATTATTCCTCTGGAATGCCGGGGGGGTCACCCAGTGAGCGCCGCTACGCGCCGCTCCTTCTCCCCCATTGGAGGATTAGATATGGGAGGGGATAAAATGCCTGCACCTGAGACACTTTCGGGCATTTAGTATTCTTATAAATTCCCCTGGCGGCACGGGAGGCTCAGTGATACTGCCTGGTGTCGCCAGATGCTCCTGTGCTGTAGTCTTACACATTGATCGGTAAGAACATGTATACTTCCTAACTATCCTTTTTTGATGTGTGGTTCATATCATGCTCATCTCACTTTTTATCTGCATCAATTAATTTTTGATTCTCATACACTTATAACCTTTCAGAATTTCGGTTATTCTGATTTGATTCATTGTGGTTTACATCCAAGGTAATTTGTTCTCACTATGTGTCACTTACCACTCACTGCTCACCATTTTCCTGTTATTGGTTTGTTTTGTTTGGTATATTTGTTTTGCGCCCCTCTTTTTCTTTGTCCACTCCAGCATGAGTTCACCTGTATTTCTCACCTCCCTGTCTTTCCTCTCTTTCCCCCTCCCCCGTCCTGTGGCTGGGTCTCCTTTACACACGTTGATTTTTTTTGGCACTTAATCATCATGCACATGCAACGTTTGCCACTATTTCTTAGGATTTGTATGTTCATAATGGGAGCCGGTCCATATATATATATACACATACAATTGTTTGTTGTCTATGTCTTCGGCTGTGCTGCACCGCTTTCTTTGAGTCTCCTCTCTGTTTATTTTCTCTTTTAGTCACTTATGATCCTTCACGGTCTTTTCCCTTTTTCCTTCTCTTCACTTTTCCTTTTTCCTTTCACTCCTCCTCTTTTCCTTATCCACCCCCTTTTCCCTCCCCGTCTTTCGTTCCCCCCCTTCACCCCCCCTCCCCCTTTTATTTTTTTCCTTTCCCCATCCCCTTCTTTCCTCATGTATCTTTCCTCCCTTTTGCTCACCTTGTTATTTGTATGTAGTATTTATGGACCCACTCTTAACCTGTATTTGTTAGCATTTCAAAAACCATTGCAATATGCTACTTTCCCCCACTGTCTGGGGGGAAAAATTTTCTCGCTCGAACCTTCAATCTAATTTAATACAGTATTTTTGTTACCCTATCACAGGTGCAGTGCATGCCCCTTCCCTCCTCCTATATTTTTTTGGGGGTCTTTCAGTTTGTGATCCCTCGTAAGACATGCGTGCTCGATACCTGCTCCTTATGGGATTGGCCGACAGTCTGGGAAATTAAGGATACAGGAGAGGGCAACTCCCTCATACTATGGCTGTCTATAATCATTAAGAGCAGCATATACAGAAAAACATACTTTCTTTGCTTGTTTTGTTTGGAAAGATTTTTTGATGCATGTTTACATCCCTACAGCTGGTATATATCTATCCTCTGAAGAAGACCCATGGGGGTCGAAACGCGTTAGAATTCTACAACTTAGACTTTGTGTCACCTTATCTTTATTGCTTATGGTTCATTTTTTTACACATTGCTCTATGTCATGGGTATTGCTTTTTATCAATTTTGTACTCCAGTTCATGTCCTGACTTTCTAATGTACCAATAAAAATTATTTTTGATCATTCACTTATTTTGAATTGTATTACATCAATTACTGGCTGCATTAAAGCCCCATGAGGGTTTTTTTTCTTTTTCCATATGCGAGAAGAGACTTTAAAGAGGAACTGCAGCCTGCTCACATAATTTATAATAAAAACATCTTTGCCATTCTGAAGCTTCCCTCCAACCACTTTGCATATTATTTTATATATACTGTACTTCTGAACTTGCCAAATATGCTGCCGAAATCTCCCTCCACTAAGTCTGGCTGCAGCCATTCTAACTGTGGGCAGCTGAAGCTGCTGCCTGTTCATTTCCTGGATTTACACAGACACACAGATGCACACAGACACACACATAAATACAGACACACATATACAGACACACACACACACATGCATACACATACACATACACATACACATATGCAAACAGCCTGTTAGGAACCATGAATCAGACGGAGACAGAAAATGCAGTAAAAATCACACCTTTTAATATAGTGGTAAAAATGGTACAAATAGTAAACATAGTCAAAATATAGCCAGGGTTCGGTAATCAAAGCAGGTAGTCAGTGCAAGCCAGTAAATCAGGAAGCCAGAGATCAGCGTAGTCAGAGACAGCAAACAGAATCAGGAACCAGAAGGGACGTCAGCCAGGCAAGTCTTTAACAGGAACACAACAGATAATCTTCAGATATGTTGACCAAGCCAAAGGCATGGGAAAAATGAACCAGGCAGAAGGGGCTGGCTGATGAGCAGGAAATGATCACCAGGTGAGGCACTGTGGAACGATGAGTAATAATAACCGACAACTAAGCACTGAGAAGGGAGGGCTGAGCCCAGCCCTGACAGTACCCCCTCCTCAACGACCCCTCCCCCTGGGAGGACCACCAGGTTTGAGGGGACAACGTCTATGGAAAGCAAGGAGGAGGAAAGAAGAATGTGCATCCGAGGATGATACCCAAGAGTGCTCCTCCGGGTTATACCCTTTCCAATGAACCATGTACTGTACGCGCCCACGGAACCTATGGGAGTTAATGATTGGTCTATCTCATACTCCTCATGGTTCTCAACCTGAAACAGGGCGAGGACGTGGTACCGAGGTGGTGAAGCAGTTGCACACCAAGGGTTTTAATAAGGAGACATGAAATACATTCAAAATGTTAGAAGGAAAGTCCAATGCGTAAGACACTGGGTTGATTATATGAAAAATACGGAAAGGCCCAATAAACCATGGTGCCAGTTTTAGTGAGTGAACATGGAGTCGGCGGTTGCGAGATGATAGCCAGACCCTCTCCCCAACTTGGTAGGAGTGAGTGAGAGAGAGAGCTGTGCATGATGTCATTAGCCTAAGCTAATTACCAGACAAGAAAGAGGAAGTGGCCTGAACAAGGTATTTACTGGCAGAAAAAAATGTTTTACTATCCAAAATGAAAACAAGAGCAGAAGATCTAATAGATGGAAAGTTGAAAGAATGAATGAAGAGCAATAAAACCTGGAAGCGGTTTGGTTTCAACGCAAAGCTGCACCAGATTTTGCGCGCTCCAGTTTTAGCAAATCTCCCCACCCAATGTGTTAAAGGAGATTTTTGGTCACAGCATACATTTTCATTGTATAATAGCAATACAAACATGAGTTATTTTTGACAATCCAATATAAGCTTACAAGAAAAATCTCCTTTCATGTTGTGATTGCTGCCTTACCGCTGGCCATCTCTTTCCACAACTTCCTGGATTCCCTGCATGCTTTGCAGGTTCTCCTCCACTGTTTTACTTTCAATTTCTAAGGACTACATATCCCATGGTACATTGCTGCCTGCAAGCAGTGATTCCTGTACAGATTCCACCTCTCAGCAACTTTGTAGCTCAGAAGGCAGGCTCTGTGAAATATGAGGCACATCAGAGCCTACGCACGGGGCATAGTGATTATGTGTCACAGAATTCAAAGGATGTAATTGTGTGAAGATCTTCACAAAGTAAGGTTACAAACTTCAAGATTATTCATATTAATAGGAGTAGGCTAATAATAAATAGAAATAATTGAAATACAATGTGAAAATGAATGTACAATTTTACAATGTACATTTTGACCATAAATACGTTTTAAAGAAATATTTGTACTGCATACTTACATTGGTCCAGCTTGGCACAATGTATATACTGTATGAATATCTAATAGACCATTAGGGAAGCCATGATTTTCCGAGTCCTGCTCAGGTTCTATGCGATATTGCATACTGACCTCATGGGGTCATTTGCTCAGCATCCCCACCATTCATAAAATAACTTGTATTTTTTAAATAAATATGATTCTCTAACTGGACAAGGCTGAGATCATGATGTCACTGCCCCTCCTGTCCACCTCTTCCAGTTAGAGTATTCCTTGTATTCACTGAAAAAAAATACAAGGTGTTCTATGAATGGTGGCTTTGTTGACAGGAAAGATTTTGCCGCCAACTACTACAGTGTTTTCCAGTTTCCCCAGCAGTCCATCAGGTATGAGTATTGCATACTTATGCTGTGCCAAGATGGACCAATGTAGGTATGCAATACAAATATAATTCCTGAAGTTCAGCTTTAAAGCTTATCTAAACCCAAAACCAAAAATGTAATATGATGCAGCTTATCAGTCCTTGGATTCTGTGGCTCCATTAGTTTTTTGTTTTTTAACCTATTACTTTATTTTTGTTGGTAACTCTGCTAGTAACACTTCCTGTCACAAGGTGACACCGCTCACTGTATTATACTGTATCTATTGTTGGGTTGTATTACTTGATTAGGTGCTGTAGGTGGTAGCTGAAAATGTGCTGTAGTTTTTATAGATGAAAGAGATGTGCTCAATGAAACTGTAATGCATTTTTTTTATTGCCTAGACCCTGCTCAGAAAAATCATAGTAGTAGGTTAAAGTTCAACATCAGCTTTTTCCTCAGTCTTCCAGAGTTGTAAAAGCATCTTTCCTGCATAGCTCCCAACTGTCCTTGATTTCGAGGGACTGTCCCTGATTTGGAGCAATGTCCCTCTGACCCTCATTTCTCCTCTTTTGTCCCTCATTTTGGTCTGATCTTTAGTTGATAATTAAATGCACTTTTTATCTATCAAAAAGTGTTTTCCAGCCCTAAACCTTTCATCTGATTTCTAAATGCCTGCATTTGTAAATTCCAAAAGCCAATATAAAGGAATAGTAGTGGTAAAAAAAAGCACTTGTGGGTTTAACCAATCTTGTTTTTTTGTACAATTCTCCTTTAAGGGGGCGTGACAAGGGGTGTGTCCTATGCCTGCATACTTTTGCTGATAGGTGTCCCTCATTCCCATCTCAAAAAGTTGGAAGGTATGGTCCTGTACTGAAATAGTTTACTCTGATTTCACAGCACACTGTGAGCTTTTCATAGTATGTATTAGAAGCTGCAGCAAGCCAGATAGAACCTACTTCATTTGATGGATGAAGGATGTCCAGCGTGATCTAGTACCTTCTTCTCTGGCCTTTTATTCCCCAGTGCACCCCTTTCTTTCATTGTATTTCATTTATTTTAGTCATGGAAACTTTCCATCACATGTGGGCATTACCTAGAGCAGTCTTATGCAAATGGCGTCTGCTTAGGAATGATAACTTCTCCATACTGACATCCACTAATCAATGCATTTGATGTCTACATGACTCCTCTCAAGAGCCAGCCCATTGTTTGCATCAGGTCTGAAAGGTTTTTGATGGGAGTAGTGGGGAAGGGTGCTTTGGTGTTTTTAGGAAGCTATATACAGCACTCTTCTGGCCCCTTCCACTAGCCATGACCTGTCTGTACTGCATAGACAAGCTTAGAACCCCAGTGATGATAACTATGGGTCTAAAATGATGTATGTAATGAAAATTGAACGTTTTTATATCTATATCATTTTTTATGGCATGTTGATCATCTGGGAAAGAAGAAAATAGGGAAGGCAAAATAAAAGCAAATTAAATGTCAGGCTTAAGGTGTCTGTTCTCACAGCCTTTATAATATCAACAGGATATTTTAGATGTAAACTAAATAATCACTCTATGCAGGAAGCAAATGAATATCACATAGCACCAAGCAATGCATATTAGCTTCATGAGTAGCTGGCAACTATCAATTGCAGGACAATGCAACTCTCCTTAGGAAATTGAACCAAATATGTTAAATTAAAGTCAATCTCTTGGGAAATAGTATTCAGACAGGTCAGAGAAGTGTCAGCCTTACTTTTTAAACTGCAATCAGATTGTCCTGCACACTGTTTAGCAAACAAGCCTCCTGTGACATAGCAGATCTACTTATGCCACGTACACACGATCGCATTTCTCGTCCGAAAAAGATATGATGGCTTTTCCGACAGGATTCCGCTCAAGTTTGCTTTGCATACACATGGTCATGCAAAAGTTTGCTGAACTTACGACCGTCAAGAACGTGGTGACGTACAACACTACGACGAGCTGAGAAAATTAAGTTCAATGCTTCCGAGCATGCGTCGAATTGTTTCCGAGCATGCGTAGGAATTTTGCAGGTCGGAATTGCCACAGAGGATCGCATTTTCGGATAGGAACTTTTGCCGACCGAAAAATTGAGAGCATGCTCTCAATCTTTTGCTGGCTGGAATTCGGCCAGCAAAAGTCAGATGGAGCATACACACAGTCGTATTTTCCGATGAAAAACTCTCATCAGTCTTTTGGGGCCGAAATTCCAATCGTGCGTAAGCGGCATAAGAGCAACCTGACAGCTGATCCATCCCTGCACAGTGGAAGTTCAAAAGGAGTTTAAAGATCCTCAAATTTTCCAAAATAAGCTGTGGGACTTTTGGACGTGGAAGCTTGATCTTAGCTTTCTTTACTCCTAAACATGCTGAATATAGATTTTCTTTCATTGTTATGGCTAAATATTATTGTCTGATGCATATTGATCTCCCCTATCATAAGTAGTGTAGGAGCTTCACAGATTCTCATTCCTCTCTTTCCTTCACTTAATATGCATACTCAGGAACTAAAGCAAGCATGTTTAACTATTAGGAGGACAATGGCCAAAACTGTCAGATGATGAAAGGATTGAACCTGTGCACCAAACATCTTTCATTGTGTATGGGCGCATTTTTAATAAATACTTTATTTCTTTCTGTAACCTTTTAAACAAATATTTTATATGGCCACTAAATGGAACCTGAGTTGGTCTGATTAGCAGATAGTGGATATCAGTTATATTCCACTTTCCCACCACCTATAGTATTCTGCAAAAGTTTTAGCCAAGTGTGAAAAAATGCTGTAAAGTGAAGTTGCTTTGAAAAATAATGTAATGAATATTTTTTATTTACCAATTAACAGCCTAAAAAATGCATAACCAGAAATCAAATCAATATTTGCTGTGTTCACCCTTTGCCTTTAAAACAATATCAATGCTCCCATGTACACTTGCACATACTTAAGCTCTGTAGGTAGGTATTGCCAAACATTAACCGCTTCACAGTATATATATACTAATACATTGCCTGCACTGTATATATATATATATATATATATATATATATATATATATATATATATATATATTCTACACTGACTGCACTGTATACATAAATAAATATATATATAAACTGCCTGCACGCTACTAACTAACCTGCCTAATCTAGCTCAAGTTCTCTCAATCTCTCCATGTTATCACACTTATGGCTCTCCAAGCAGATTGTGCTGTGATTGGCCAAAGAGCTGCATGCTTTGACCAATCAGCAGCCGTCAATGCACTGCGATCACGCAGTGCATTATGGGGCACTCCGTGATGCTCAAATTTGCAGCGAACGCCTCCATATGTTCGGGTTTTTTTGCAGACAAACGAAAACCCAATGTTCTAGTCAAACCTACATTTGATCCAACATCGGGACCTACTTAAATATTTGGCTGATTGCTGCAGGGACAGGTCATGTATGACTTCTTCCTCTGCAGATATATCACATCCTGTCTGTATTTTGAGTATAAATAAATCTATAGAGGACCAGTCCGGGGCTGTTACCTCAAGGGAATACACTTGCCAGGACTGCTGTTCTATGATTTCACCTCCACTGCCACTTTGTACATCAAATGGGCCATAGTATATGGACTATTTTCAAAAAATTGCGAAAAAGTACCCGGAATGCCGCTAATTCTATTAGCAGCAAAAGTAGAATGCTTCTTAAACAGGGGCATAAACATCATGCAAAGATGTAGACCATATTCAGAGATCTGGAAACCAATAGAGGAAAACACAGATGGCAATTCTACTTTTGCTGCTAATAGACTATCCCTCTGCGGGCATGATTTGCAGATGGGATATATAATACCCCACGAGCATTTATGAGTTCCATCTGTGTTTTCCTCTATTGGACTCCGGATCTCTGAATATGGTCTACATCATTGCATGATGTTTATGCCCCTGTTTGAGCAGCATTCTACTTTTGCTGCTTATAGAATTAGCTGCATTCCGGGTACTTTTTCGCAATTTTTTTGAAAATAGTCCATATACTGGATATTATTGGTGAGAACGTTCCAGATATCAGTACATGGGGTTCATTCGATTAACAAGACAGTGAAACTTGTTCTCTCTTTTTGTCATCTTTTTGGACCTTGATCGTGTCCTGAAGAAGCCTAACGGTGAAACGCTTAGACGCACAAGGGCTCACTGTACAAATTGTATCATTTTACATGATTTTTAACGCTTGTGAATACTGTGTATATATTATGTAATTTTTTTCAATAAATAGTACCATATTTTTTCTACTTCTCCATTGTTTTTATGCCTTTAATGTCCGATCCATGGTTACTCTCTGAGTACCCCTTTTTGTTTCCAGCAGAAGAGAAGAAACAGTGTCTGTTGGTTCCAGGTTGGCCACGAGGAACGGAATTGGGAAGAGTTAACTAATATGGCAGTGGCGGAACTTCCAGGGTCCCAAAGGTGACTGGGCCCTGGCGTTCTGCCACTGTTGGGGGGCCCCAGCAGGGTTGCAGTGGCGGAACTACCAGGGTCGCAAAGGTGACCGGGCTCTGGTGTTCTGCAACTGTTGGGGGGCCCCGGCAGGGTTGCTGGCCACAGGGCTCTGAGCTGAGAGTGTCTCTCTCACTATGTTGTATGTCACGAGGTATGGCCGCTAGTATACGAAATGTAAGGATATATATCTGATAAGCATTCACAGCTGGAATATTGCTTTGTATTAGCCTTGGAGTTGTACTGATGGCCTAATGCTGAGGTCTTGTTTGTTATGGTTGTCAAGTGTCGTCTGGTTGTCAGGCTGTCACTAAGTGCTCTTTTTGTATATCTTTATTGAAAAACTCAATAACAAAAAAATAATTTTCCAAAAGAGAGTGTCTCTCTCATACAGCCCAAAGCCTGCACTGACATTTCCCCCTCCCTCCTCTCTTGCATGGATGGGAGTGGAGAGAGCCGATCTGCTCCTTCTCCTCCTGCCCCTCTTCTCCTGTGTGCACAGTGAAAAGTGTGAATATCTAAGCAGCTGAATTTGATCATTTAGCTGCTGGGCTTCACACTTCCCATGGTGCACACACAAGCGGAGAGGGGCGGGAGAAAAAGGAGCAGATCGGCTCTTTCCTCTCCCATCCGTGTGAGGGAGGAGGGAGGGGGAACTGTCAGTGCAGACTCTGGGCTGTATGAGAGAGATGCTCTCAGTTTATATTCCTGCTGAGGGGGCACTGATAAGGAGACACTGATAGGCGGCACTGATAAGTGGCATTGTTGAGCACTGATAAATGGCACTGATAGGTGGCACTGATGGGCGCTCATAGGCGGCACCCATAGGTGGCACTGATGGGCACTGATAGGTGACATTGATGAGCACTGATAAGCAGCACTGATAGGCTGCACTGATGGGCACTGATAGGCGGCATTGATGAGGACTGATAGGTGGCACTGAAAGGTCGCACTGATAGGCACTGATAGGCGACATTGATGAGAACTGATAGGCAGCACGGATAGGCTGTAAACGTGCAATTTGTTTCATTTGGAAATATCCGAATATTCAGGAATTCGAATATCCTAAAATTTGTAAATTCGAATATTCTAAAATTCAGAAAATCGAAAATGCGGAGAATTGGAAAATCACAAATTCTGAAATTGGAAATTCAAAATTCGAAAATCTGGAAATTTGAAAATTCGAAAATTTTGGAAATTCCGAAATTCAAAATTAGAAAATCTGAAAATCCAAAAATCCAAAATTTTGGAAATTCAGAAATCGGAAATTTCGAAAATCCGAAAATAACAACGAAAATTTAAAAGAACAAAAATCCAAAAATAAGAACGAAAATTTTCAAATTTGACCGTTAGTAAACGTAATGAATACGGATTTATCCAAAGTTACAAATTATCCGAAATAACAAATGTCGCATCTAAACAAATGGAACGTAACTAATAATAATTTAAAAAAATGTTATTACTATTATTATTAATAACTCATTCCATTTCATTTGTTTAGATGTGGCATTGGTTATTTCGGATACGCTCATATTCGTTACACTAACAGCCAAATTTGAAAGGAAATTCCAGTACCTATAATTTAATAGCTAGTTATTATTAGTTAGTTAGTTATTATTTAGAACTTTTGGATTTTCTTTCAAATTGTCATTTTTTTCGACTTTCTGAATGTTCGAAGTTTTACGAATTTACGGATTTTCGAATTTATGAATTTTGATCATAACAAATGACCCAAAAAATGAAAAAAAAAAAAAACGAATGAAATGAAACCAAAAACAAATAAATTTTTTGGTAGTGCACATGTCTAATAGGCTGCACTGATGGGCACTGATGGGGCTGCACTGATAATCAGTAGGGATGGGCTGAACTACCCACTGTTCAGTTCGCACCAGAACTTTTGAACATCGTAAAAGTTCAGAACCAAATAATGAACCCCATTGAAGTCTATGGGACCTGAACGTAAAAAAAATCAAAAGTGCCCATTTTGAAGGCTTATATGCAAGTAATTGGGCATACAATGGTTATGGGGGTCTGGGTACTGCCCTGGGGGTCATGTATCAATGAAAAAAAAGTTTGTCAAAAAACGTAATTTTTAACTGGTTATCTACCAGCTGCCGCAGTTTTACTGCGGCAGAATGGCACGGCTGGGCGAAGCGACGTTACCTTACGTTGCTTCGCCTTTTGGCCACTAGGGGCGCGCGCACCCGCAGCGTGTGCCAGGAGTCGATACGAGTGCACGCCGGGTGCAATAGCCGCCGGGCACCCACAATCGCTTGTGACAGAGCGAGAACTGGGATCTGCGTGTGTAAACACACAGATCCCTGTTCTCTCAGGGGAAAGGAGACAGATCGTGTGTTCATACTATGTATGAACACCGATCTCTCTATCCTCCTAGACAGTCTCATCCCCCCTACAGTTAGAACAAAGTAAGGGAACACAGTTAACCCCTTGATCGCCCCCCTAGTGTTAACCCCTTCCCTGCCAGTGACATTTGTACAGTAATCGTTGCATTTTATCTAGCACTGATCTCTGTATAATTGTCAATGGTCCCAAAGATGTGTAAAAAGTGTCCAATATGTCCGCCGCAATATCACAGTTATGATAAAGATCGCAGATTGCCGCCATTACTAGTAAAAAATAAATAATAATAAAAATGCAATAAATCTATCCCCTATTTTGTAGATGCTATAACTTTTGCGCAAAAGCAATCAATATACGCTTATTGTGTTTTTTTTATCAAAAATATGTAGAAGAATACATATCGGCCTAAACTGAGGGAAAATTTTTTTTTTTTTTTTAATGTGGGATATTTATTATAGCAAAAAGTAAGATATTGGGGGTTATTTCCTAAAGGCAAATCTACTTTACACTGCAAGTGCACTTGAAAGTGCACTTGGAAGTAAAGTTGCTGTAGATCCGAGGGGGACATGCAAGGGAAATAAAAAACAGCATTTTAGCTTGCACATGATTAGATGATAAAATCAGCAGAGCTTCCACTCATTTCAGATCTACCTCTTAGATTTAGAGCGACTGCACTTCCAAGTGCACTTTCAGTGCACTTTCAAGTGCACTTGCAGTGCACTTTCAAGTGCACTTGCAGTGCAAAGTGGATTTGCATTTCGTAATAACCCCCATTGTGTTTTTTTCAAACTTGTCGCTCTTCTTTTGTTTATAGCGCAAAAAATAAAAACCGCAGAGGTGGTCAAATACCACCAAAAGAAATCTCTATTTGTGGGAAAAAAAGGACGTCAATTTTGTTTGGGTACAGCGTTGCACGACCGCGTAATTGTCAGTTAAAGCGATGCAGTGCCGTATCGCAAAAAATGGCATGCTCATTAAGGAGGCAAATCTTCCGGGGCTGAAGTGGTTAAATGAGCAGTGATTTATTGATGCTTAAAGTGAAAGCATAAAAATGAAAAATTCCTTTCAATATAGTGCCTGGGGGGTTCCCTTAGTCTACCTGTAAAGTGCCACATCTGTACTGTGCATAGAAGCTGCTGCAGCAATAATTGCATTTATAAAGCCCAAAAAAATGACATTTTCCCTGCAAGATTTCTTTGTTTTGTAAGCAACGGCTTGGGGAGACAGTCTGTATGATGACGCCACAATGTAGTGCACTGGGAAACAAGATTAGAGATTTTTTGGATAAATGCTGGTGTCTCTACAACAGTCTTTGGCTAGAAGTAACAGGTGTGGAAAAATTGTTCTTTGGGTGTCGGTGGTGCCTTCACACCGTAACCCTATAGAGGTATTCTTGATGAAAGCAAGAATTGGCCTTGCTGTCAAAAATTGCAATGATATGCCACTGTCAAACAGGTGTGGAAAAATTGGTCTTGGTTGTTAATTGCCCCCATGAAACCTACACCAAAAACATTCTTCCAGATGAAATCAACACCCACAACATTAGGCAGCCTAAAAGTCCTGCAGAGATACCACATCCCAAAAACTCTTAATTGGTGACATTGGCATTAGGGCTTCATAGCTGCTGGTAATCCAGGACTGATTCATTTTCATAAAAGTCAGATGGTCCATGGAGTCTCTGGACAGATGCGTTCTATGATCAGTAACAAAACCTCCAGCAGCACTGAATGGCCATTCAGAAAGCACACAGGATGCAGGGCAGCCCAGCAGCTCAATAGCATACTGGGCAAGTTCTGGTCAGTGGTCTATTCTCATGACCCAGTAAGCCAGTGGATCTTTGACTGGAAAGCTCTCCATCTCTGTTTTCACCCCTAATCATCCACCATGTAATGCAGACGTTGCCAATGGGATGTGGAAGCTGACAGCCCTGGACAGCGAGGACTAAAAAAATTCAGAAATGCATCACTTAGGCGGCCGCCTTCGCCACCGCTCCTCTCTTGACCAACAGAAGCCTCAAAACTACATTTTCCATGACACTGTAACCTACCAGCTATGAGTAAGCGCTCTATGGGAGCGTGAAACGCGTTAGCGGTTATGCTGCATTATCCCAACAAAGCCATGTACGGATTTTAATCATGTTATTACTTTTTCAATAAAGAGGATTTTATTTTTCACTTTTCCAATCCGGAGTGCGGCTGTCCAGATTTTTCCATCACACTGTAACCTACCAGAGTTGGGAAAAGCATTTGATAAACTCCTCTTTAAGGTGTCCTCGAGAGATTTCATCTTCTGTACTCTCTGTGGGGACAGGATGAGTTCTGAGACTTTCCCCTTACAACGGTGGTCAAGGAGGGTTGCCAACCAATAGCGATCCTTTTCCTTTACGTCACATATTCTTGGGTCCTTTTGCAGGCTTTGAAACAGGAGGGAGCCTATGCACTGCAAATTTGCAGAGGCATGAGAAGCAGACTTCTCAGGGTTACTGTGGATTACAGTATCTGGAACAGCCTTCTCCCAGCCACGTACTACTCCCAAGGGATCTGGGGATGGAGAACCATCTCTTACTGTTTGACGTATATCTTCCTCTGCTTCCTCTCCTCTTGTGTGTTCTATGGCATAGGAACAATGGTGTCTGCATAAAGTGGGCCTTGAGAGGAATGGAAGTCCTCCTCTTCGTCCTGGTGCTCTGCCTTGAGTGACCTGTCCATAATGCCACGCAGAGTCTTCTCCAGCAGGAACACAACAGGGATTGTGTCACTGATGCATGCATTGTCACGGCTCACCATCCTTGTGGCCTCCTCGAATGGTGACAGTACAGTGCATGCATCCTTTATGAACAGCCATTGGTGTGGGGAAAAAAAACAGAGCTGGCCTGAGCCGGTCGTTGTGCCATACTCACACAGGTACTCGTTCATGGCCCTCTGCTGTATGTGCAGCTGCTGCAGCATTGCCAAAGTCGAGTTCCATCTGGTGGGCACTGCACCACCAAATTGAGGACATGTGCCAGGCATGGCAGATGTGTCAACTTTCCCTCTCTAAGGGCGGACAGGAGGTTTGTGCCATTATCACACACCACCATTCCTGGCTCCAGCAGGCAGGGCCAATGATAGGGCAGTACAACCAGCCCTGTTGTACTGGGCCCGGTCAGCAGGGGGGCCCGAGCATCTTTGTAGTTAATTTCTAGATAAAAAAACAAATTAGCTAACTAGATAACTTTATTAACCTGCAGCTACTTGATCAGCAAGGTATAAAGTACCTTCCTGGGCCCCATCAGGTTAACAGAGGGGCCCAGGAGGTGAGAGCAAAAGAGGGACTTTTTCTCCATTTCAGGCGCAGGGAGACAATCCCTGCTCTGCACCAGTGTACCTTGTAACAAACTAAAGTTCCGGCCACTCACTGTATGCTTTCCCCGGCGGATGGATTCAATTGTAATGCAGCTCCCTTCCCTCAGTAAGTGCCATGTTGCTGATGGCTGTGAGCCTGAGGGAGAGACTGATCACCGAGGTGGCTGAGATAGTGCAGAAAGAATAATCTCAGCGGCAGTGCACAGGCAAACAATCTCCCTGCCCACACACTGACACATAGGCTGAGGCTAAGGTGCAGTTCCCAAACTCCCCATTGTGTGCTCTTGGTCATCATCATGATCATCAGAGCACAGCAGGTGCTGTATGGCTCTGTCGGTGAAACATGCTATTGGGTGCTGACTTTCTTAATATATGGCTGTACTGTGTGTTACAGACTATAACACTGTACAGCCATAACAAAGTCAGCACCCAACAGCATGTTACACTGACAGAGCCATAGAGCACCTGCTGTGCTCTGGTCATCATAATGACGATAACCATGAGCACACAATGAGATGCTACTTTACACGTGTGTTTGGGGGAAGGGACAGTAAAAACACACAGCCAAGCTGCATTTATACCACCCCAAAACCACTTCCCTTTGAGAATTTTTCATCCAAGCTTTGCAATCAGGTCCGCCTGTCAGTTTTCATGCAGACCTGATTGAAAGCTCCATGTAGGTCTACAGGAGTCCAGATATGAATTGACTTGTGTGCATTTAGATCCGCCTACATCAGTGTCCATTCAGGTAAAAAAAAAAAATGGAAAAGAACATCCTTTCCTATTTTTCCAGACCTAAATGTGACAGATCAGAGGTAGCCTGATCTAAATGGACACAAGTCTGTGGTGAATGCGGACACAAACTGAACGGGCACAGATATCAAAACACTGAAATCTCTCCCATTCAGATCCAGTTATGATTGGTGGGGTGCTGTAAAGCTTCCTGGTGGTATAGCTAAGGTGGGTTCAGACAATGGTCCAAATACGCCTGAGCTCATCCCTGCTAATTAGTTGTTGTCAAAGTTCTAAAATAAGATATCTCTGCTGCTTTATAATAGTGTAAAAAGTTTAGAATAATAATGGTTATTAAAGGTTCACCTTTTGGATCATGTTACATGTTTCAGCTTCTGCCACCATTCCCCCAGATTTCGTGACAGTGTGGGGTCAGGGGCGGAGCCAGGGGTGGTGTTGTGGGTGGTGCTAAGGGGGGCCCCATCAGGTAGGGTGTATGGGGCCCCATGATTTCTAACAGTGGTTCTGCAAGCTGGCGTGGCGTGAACCACTTCTGGGCCTGTCCCTGCAGAGCTGCAAGAATCTCAGCTCTGATGTGGTTCCTGTCCCCTAGACACACCAGCAGAAGCACTGCATGGCACCTTTTAGCCTGACTCATTGAATAGTCCTTTGAACGCTTAGGGGGTACTTGAGGTTCATAGGACAATTCAGCAGAGGAGGGCATGGAGGAGGAGGAGGAGGAGGAGGAGGAGGAGGAGGAGTAGAGCTGACAAACTTCACATCATCACCAGCTGTGTGGAGACGTGGGGACTTGTGAGGAGAGTGGGGATCTCCTCACGAATTGCATCAATCTTAAGTTTGAAGTGATTGGCGATCTACTGGGCAGTGAGTGAGTTAGCGGGTGGAGGCAGTGGAGAGTTGAAGGTAGAGAAGAGTTGACGGGGTCGGGATGACAAGTGAGTATGTGACGAATGCGAGTATCAGACCCCTGCCCTCCTCACTTACTCGTAACGGAGGATCAGTCAATCTCACATCACACTGTCACATAACAATGCCACTCTCAGCTGTGCCCAGCTTGCTAGACCACAATCTAGGTGCCAGCAGCCTCAGAGCGATTGTCACTGGGCTAATTAAGAAATTAACCCTTTAAACTGCCACCACCGACCTTTGATTTATGCGAGAGTCAGAATTCCCATAAATTTAGCAATACCAATTATGATTTTAGAAAAATGGTCTGTAACACACACTGCCACTACAGACAGGTCTGCTCAGAGGCCTTACTCTAAACAGTAGCGATCTTCAAGAGGCAGGTTCATTTATAACTCCTCTGACTCCTCCATGCCTGATGCTGGGGCTTTGGCAGGAATAGCTGTGGACAAGGAGGCAGGTTTTGCCACTCTGGCAGCTGCAGGGGACTGCGCACTAGTCTCTGCTTGGGTGACAGAGGATGAGGAGGATGAGGACGGTTTAGTAAGCCAGTCCACCACCTACTCTGCATGTTGTGGCTGGATAGCACGGGCAACATCACTAAACAGAGGAAATGATGCCCTGCCTGAGGACTGACCACGTCTACCTTTGCCTGTGGACACAGGCTGCTGGCCCCCTTACAGTGCCATGGGATCATATGGCTCTCCTTGCTGTCCTCCCAGACATGATGGGGGAGTGGGGGTGCTTATTAACAAAATGTAATAAAGATGTGTAAATGTGTACGTGGATGCACTTTAATCAATGGAAAGTGGTGTTTGGTGCTCTTTAATTTAAGTATTCACTAGACAGACACACTCCACGGATAAACATAATATACAGGTACTGCAATATACTGCGTCAAACGTGCAGTAACGCACAGAACTACATGGCGTTAAACTTGCAGTAACGCAATTAAATATATGGCGTTAAACTTGCAGTAAAGCACAGAACTATATGGCGTTAAACTTGCAGTAATGCAAGTGGATTCTGGGTACAGTACATATTTGACCAGTCAACAAGACTCCTCATTTTCAAGATAATTTCCCATGTCCTCTAACACTTGAGCACTGATGTGGTGTTTCTTCACACAGTAATAACATTTCTCAGTAAAAACAAAAAAAGTGTGATAATTTGTTGTATTCCTCCTTGAAAAGCCCAACTGCTCTCATGTATATTACATTTCAGTGACACAGAAATTGCTGGAAACTATTAAATGGATCAGTGGCATTAACAAGTCACTTGTACATTCACCTTTTAACTTGAAATAGATCTTTATCATTAACAGTCTGTTAATGAATGAATTTTACAATAATATCATGATAAATTATTACCACCAGAATTTTATAAACTTACTTAAAAAGTTTTTTAAAAGATTTTTATCGATTGATTTTACCTATTTATTCAGCCCCTGATCATCACAGAGAATGGTTTGGTTATTGGAGAGGAAGCCACAAAACCAGACATAATGACTTTACAGGTTGTGATTCAGAGTTCTTTGAATAGTTTTCCAAAGTTTTAATGGTTCCAGAAAATTTTGGCCACATTCCGAGTATGGAATTTTCATCACATTCCATGAGCTGTGATTCCTCTAAAAATAGATACAGCTGTTAGATTGTGAAGTTAAAAACTATAAACTTGTGAAGAAACTAAAACCTCAGCAGTAAACAGAGTCCGAAAACATTGCACATTAAAGTTGTTTGAGGTTTGTACATTCTATTTTACATTGATGGGAAAATCAGATTAAAGAGAATCTAGCAGCCATTTTACAAGTCTATGTGAATTCATTCCTGACAGGTCACAAATATGCACCGACAGTATAATTGTTCAAAAAGATCTACATTTATCATTACTAATCATTCCTGGAAATCCAAGATGAGAGATGCAGTCTGGAAAAAAGTCAAAAGTCTGCAGCAGGCAGGAAAAATCATTGGGGTCACAGAGGGTGTGTAAGACAGTCTTGGTATACACAGCCTAGAATATAAATGTTCTTGCACAGGCAGGATTTACATGTATTTGTACAGGAAACAGATTTTGACCCTGCATGATGTCCAAGCATTGGCGGCACTGGCCTTCTGGGAAGAAAGGGAAGTAAAGATTTTATCAGGGGTAATGATGTGGTTTCTGAGAAGTAATAAATGTCCTGCATTTATGTAACATGAAAAGTATATCTGATGCTATGTCCCCTTTACAATATGGCAAATCATTTTTTAATAACTCGGGGTAGTTCTCAGTCCCACATTGGGTCTTTACTACTATCTGGGACACTTACAATGAGATCAGCTTTCCAAATAGGACAGCTGTGACTAGAGAGTAGACAAGTCACCATCCTACCTGACATCCCTTATATATTTATATGAGAAATCCACTAAAAGAAATAACTATTAAAATTGTTAATGTTCTTGGGAGAACTGAAAGGAGCAATGCAGTGTAATTTATTGAGAAATGTCCTAACTTACTAGTTGGGAAAGATGCTTTCACCTCTTTTGTTTTGTAGTTGACCAGTATATTGAGTTCCAGCTCACCCCTCCACCTGCAGGATTGACAAGGCTGATTTTAGTTTGGTTATTTAACCAGCAGGACAGAGTCAAAATTTTGCATACAGGAAGGCACTGAATGTCACCGCGACATGAGTTAAGTGTCAATTTGTGCACTTCAAATAAAGTTGGCAAAAAAAAGAATAAAAAAAGGAACTGTGTGATACACTAAAACATGCATCACACAGCCCCCTCACTGCAGCTCACTGGAGCTGAAACTGACAGCTATTCGCAAATTAAACTGTTTTGGTTCAGTGTACGGGCAGCGATTTTACCCCCTTCATGACCAGGCAATTTTTTGCTAATTAGCACTGCGCTTTTTTAACTGGTAATTGCGCAGTCATGCAAAGCTTTAGATTTCTTTTGGTGGTATTTGATCACCACTGGGTTTTTCATTTTTGCAATATAAACAAAAAAAGACTGAAAATTTTGAAAAAAATAAATATAAATATCTATCTATCTATATATATATATAGATAATAGATAGATATCTATATATTATATATATTATACTTTCTGCTGTATTTCCAGTTCACACCACATGCAGTGCATCTATCTATCTATCTATCTATCTATCTATCTATCTATCTATCTATCTATCTATCTATCTATCTATCTATCTATCTATCTATCTATCGATATATATATTATACTTTCTGCTGTATTTCCAGTTCACACCACATGCAGTGCATCAAAAACTCATGGATAGTAGGTTAAATGATTTTCAATGGCATAGTTCACATCAGTGCAGTCAGTTCCAGTGCGCTCCAGTTCCAGAAATAAAGTAGAACATGCTGCATTTTTTCTGCACTGGACTGTACTGGAACATGGCAAAACGCACCAAAAACGCCCTGGAGCGCACCTAAATGCACCAAAAACATACTGGAACACACATGTCCTTTTTTTTTTTTTTTTTGCCACTTCACCACTTCAGCGAACTCTTTTGGGAAACTTAAGTCACCATTACAGTTCATTATTATCCCAACTCTTTGTCACATTATAGTAGCTTTATCCAATGCACTTAAAAAGCTTCATATGACATTTCTTACTAAAAAAAAATATAATCCCTTAATACAAGCTCTAGCACCTAGTCAACAGCCTCCCCCCCCCCTCTACGTGCTCGCCCTTACTTTGGGTCATCAAACTCCGTTATAGACCTATATTCTTAATTCCTCAGTATAGCTCCATGATCTTTTAAACTCTTTCCAACACCCCCACTTCGCTCTAAACTCTTCATTATTGTCTTCTAAGTTTACTCTCAGACATTCCATATTAAAGGTTTCCTCTACAGAGTCAATCCATTCCCATATTAATGGACTTTCCTCTTCTTGCCATTTCTTGGGGATAAGTCTTTTAGCTGCATTTATCAAGTGCGGTACCAGTGAGTCCTTATACTGCTTCCAATCTCCCTCCACACCGTGGAGCAGCATAACCCATGGATCTTCCACTATTTCTTTTTTGGTGATTTCTTTTATATAATATATGATCTTTTTCCAAAATTTTTAGATTTTGTGGCAATCCCACCATAAGTGAGCCATTGTCCCTACCTCCTTACATCCTTGCCAGCATTCCGTGGATTTATCCTTTTGATATTTACTAATTTTGTCAGGAGTTGCGTACCATCTAGTTTAGTTGTCTCAAACTAGGCGGCCCTCCAGCTGTTCCGGAACTACAAGTCCCATCATGCCTCTGCCTGTGGGAGTCATGCTTGTAACTGTCAGCTTTGCAATGCCTCATGGGACTTGTAGTTCCACAACGGCTGGAGGGCCGCCAGTTTGAGACCCCTGATCTAGTTAGACATTTATAGTTCATTTCAGCAGTTTTAGTATCAACTGACGAACTGTGAGTCAAGTTCAATATTTTTCTTATAGTGGTCTTATCCCTTTGTGACCCCAATTCCTGTTACCATTTTTTTATAAATGGCGGGATCTCCACCTCGCCCACTATCAGCAAGAGTTTGTAAAGAAAAAAGCAAATACCAGAGTTGCCAAGCAGCTCAGGTCCAAGCGCTCACGGTATAGTAAACAAAGGGATGGAAATAAATCCACTTAGACTAATTACAAGTTGCTGTTATAAAAATAAAAACACAATGATACAGAAAAATATACTCTCTTATAAGAAGGAAGTATTAACAGCGCAAGTTCTCAGGTGGTCTGAGGTTAAAAAAGTGTAATATCACTAAACTCACGAATGAGTGAGAATAGACATGAGGTTAATAATCATAAAAATGACTACTCACATAATGAGCTTGAGGCCTATCTGTCGGGGATTGAGCTGCCTTCCCTGTCGGAGGAGGCCAGACAATTGCTGGAGGCTCCTCTGACATTGGAAGAGCTACAAATTGTGGCATGCTCCTTTCCCACATGCAAAGCACCGGGAGAGGATGGCATCCCCATGGAAGTTTTTTGCCAGTATGGTGAGTGGATAATGCCGCACTTGCTAGAAGTGTTTAATGCTTCTCTCGAGGAGGGCAGTCTACCACCCTCAATGACTAGAGCTAATATAATTTTATTACTGAAGCCTGGAAAGGATCCGATTGACCCAGATTCATACAGGTCTATATCTCTTCTTCAAAGTGATGTTAAAATCCTGGCTAAGGTCCTGGCGCTACGGGTCAACCGGATCATTACTTCCATAATACACCCTGATCAGGCAGGTTTTATGCCGCAAAATTCCACGGCCACCAACCTCAGGCGCCTATTTTTAAATATGCAGCTACAGTCTGACAACAATGGTAATAGGGCTCTGCTGTCCCTATACGCCAACAAGGCGTTTGACAGTGTGGGCTGAAGGTATTTATGAGCGGTGTTGTCCCAGTTAGGGTTTGGAGACCGATTCATAGCTTGGGTTAAATTATTGTATGCCTCCCCACAGGCGACTATCAGGATGTCTGGCAGGATGTCTCATGCATTTGCTTTGGGCAGGGGTACAAGGCTGGGATGTCCCCTGTCCCCCCTGCTCTTTGCCATCGCTATTGAGCCACTGGCGGCTGTAGTAAAGGCAAGTCAGGGGATCACGTGGTTCAAGTACGGGAGCCTTCATGAAAAGATTATGTTGTACGCTGACGACATGATGCTTTTCCTAGGAGATACCACAACATCTTTGGCTGAGGTGATAACCATTATCTCAGGTTTCGGTCACTTTTCCGGCCTGACAATTAACTGGTCCCGGCGACATCCTCATTCAAATACTTGGGCATACAAATCTCACC